>NC_092155.1:69878308-70178308 GCF_045791955.1 Oncorhynchus clarkii lewisi
TATATTAATTATAATCCACATTTCTTGTTACTGCAGGATTATTTTCCTTCTGTAGCAAACGGGCTTGAATTAAGTTCCTACATCTGTAGGAGAACACATCACTGCATGCATGCTGAGAGAATGAACTACTTGCTGAGGCGGTAGAATTTGACTTGTTTCAAAGATTCAAAGTGTTCAAGGTAATATTAGCCATGCATGATATAATAAAATGGTTCTCGCCTTATCAAAAATCAAAAACCTTATCAAAACAATGAGGGAAAATGGCTTTCAAAAGCTCATAATGTGCATCGGCAATTTGAGTACATGCGTGTTGTTACATGGCATTGTGGTGCAATTTCAAGAACCGTTCAAATCGATAAACAAACCGATAGAGAAATGTTTTGGATAGAGAGATAACTGGCCAAAAGGTTTCTTGTCTATATATTATACTGTATCAGACAAGTGGATTTGACACTTGTGTATCTTTGGACACAACATTTAAGAACAGTCAAGAATGGATTGTGTAGAGTTAGAACTCAGACATCTGTTCTAAGAACTCAGACCTCTGTTCTAAGAACTCAGACATCTGTTCTAAGAACTCAGACCTCTGTTCTAAGGTTCTAAGAACTCAGACATCTGTTCTAATAACTCAGACATCTGTTCTAAGAACGCAGACCTCTGTTCTAAGGTTCTAAGAACTCAGACCTCTGTTCTAAGGTTTTAAGAACTCAGACATCTGTTCTAAGAACTCAGACATCTGTTCTAAGAACGCAGACCTCTGTTCTAAGGTTCTAAGAACTCAGACCTCTGTTCTAAGAACTCAGACCTCTGTTCTAAGAACTCAGACCTCTGTTCTAAGAACTCAGACCTATGTTTTAAGAACTCAGCCATCTGTTATATGGTTCTGAGGTCTCTGTGTGATTGGTCTGTAATTCAGGATCTGTTTCCTGCTAATGTGTCTGCTGCAAGTCTGACATGATGCAGCTAGAAGGTCTTTTTTTAAATACATTTTAAGTTAATAATACAACAAATATTTTGTGACTAAACATTAAAATGCAACCAAAGACTAGAGTGCAAGCTCATTAGAAAATCTGTAGTAAGACAAGTGTGAGGATGACTTGGCGACTGTGTCATTCTTGTACATTGCATTGCTCAAAAGTAACAAAGAGGCTACAAAGCAGCATAGTAACAGATAAAGCATTTAACAAGTGACTATAGGCATTCAGGTAGGTAGGAACAGCCCATTGCATCATTGCATGTTAAGCATAGCAATATATTCAAATGAAAGCTGTGTTATGCTGCTCTCTCAGAGCTGTTGACTTGCATTGGCCTCCTCCAATCACAACCTTCCATGACCACAGCCAGGAAGATCAAGTCAGCAAGAGTTCTCAACATTCTAACTCTCCAGAATCTCTTTCATTATTATGGTTGTCAGTGTCACCTCTCCATTCTCGTAATTCCCTATCCATTTATTTACCACTTTGATTTGTCAATCTTCCTTTTAGGTAAAGAAAAAAAAATAGGCAAATCAATTGATGAACATACAGTAGACAACATTGTATTGAATTGGTGAGTAAGTACAGACAGGATCTAATTACATTGTGTTTGCTTTTTCACTGCTACAAGTGTTAGCCTACTGGGCCACCGTCACCTCCTACCACACTCCCATTGATTGAGATCATTAATAGGGGTAACGCAATGTTTGAATGTCCTTTAAGAATGTACCATGATTTTTTTCGCCAAAATATTATATTGGAATTTTGACCAGTCTAGCCGCCATAGAAACAGAATCCTTCTAATTCTACGCTAGTCTCATCTCTGAGCAAAGTGGACAAACCAGACTACCATGTAAACGTTTGGTGATGTGAACTCATTCATAAGTATAGTAGTAAACAACCATAAAGCCTATCTAGGGCCAAAAGGTTTTGTGATGTCATCAGCTCGTATTTGCAACGTCATTGTCATATTTTAGCCAGTGGATATTTGTATGGATGGGCACTTCAGTATGAATGGAAATGTCAGTCAAATGGATGATTAGCTAGCTAACCTCTCCTGTAGCGTATTAACAGTGGTGCATGGCACACGTCTAGTCTACCACACCTGGTCTGTCATTTTTGGGACATTATGAAGAAGAAGAGAAGACATGCTCTGTGACTGTCTAGGGGTTAAGAAAGACTAGTGTTGTCCTAATAGGTTAATATAATATCGGCCCTGCTGCCCACCCAACCCAACTCACTCCTCTATTAAAAGAAAATATAAGATTTAAGATACAATATAAGAGAGCGCTCCAGTGTGCTAAACAATGTTGCCTCCCAGATTCACTTCCTGTGGGAATGGAAGGCAACAGGAAGCAGGAAGTAGGAAATAAAAGCTAGATTGAAGATGACAAAGGTTAAGACAATGGGATTCAAATATCCCATAACTCTTTGCAACTATTGTCCCAAATCTGTGATGAAGTTGTCTTAACCTGTATATTTTCGACCTAGCGGGAGTGGAAGGCAATAGGAAGCAGGAAGTAGGAAGTTCTATAAAACCTGCAGTATGGTTGCTATGCAACGTGTCGTGTTATGACATGGCGACAGTAATGCCTTGTGAGATGGCAGCCTATCAGCATATTTCCTAAGCTTCTGACTTAGGGTTAAGAAGAAGACAAACAAGCTAAGATACTGAATCTGGTCCGCATTTACTTAAGACGTATCTGGCCCGCCGCCTGGCAGTTTCAGGTGTCTGGTCTACGTTGAACTAACTGACATGACTTAACCGATCTCTGCGATTCAGCCCTTAAAGATCTCAGTCATTTAACACAAAGTGATGATCACAAAGACACAGGCAGAAGCTTAGCAAATATTCCACACCCACAACAATGTGAGTGTGGAGTGTATGTGTGGTTCCTTTCTCAGTCCCAGACAAGCAGGACACAAAGAGGAGCAGACAGACAGACCTGCTGCAGGCAGACCTGCTGCAGGATGGAGTGAGCAGTGGAAGGGTAGGAGGAGAGGCAGGGTGGGGTGGACTAAACTGAGGTGGAGAGGGTAGTAAGTTCAAACCAGTCTAAGGATGGGGAGATGGAAAAGGACTACATGTGATAAAGAGATAGAGGAGGATGACAACAACCAGGTGGGGTGCAGGTAGTGGTAGGGGAATTGAGAATCAAAGCAGCAGAGATTGAGAATCAGGCCAAATGAATAGCGAATTGTTTATTGTACTGTACTAAATGATATGTAGTTTGGCTTGGTTTACATGGAGCTTTAACTAATAATAATTTCACCTTATCTCTCGAGCCAATCATTGTGATGAGACAGCTTTGTTTTTATGTGATGAGGAACTTTGTTTTTATGTGATGAGGAACTTTTGTTTTTATGTGATGAGGAACTTTGTTTTTATGTGATGAGGAACTTTGTTTTTATGTGATGAGGCAGCTTTGTTTTTATGTGATGAGGCTGCTTTGTTTTTATGTGATGAGGCAGCTTTGTTTTTATGTGATGAGGAACTATTTTTATGTGATGAGGCAGCTTTGTTTTTATGTGATGAGGAACTTTGTTTTTATGTGATGAGGAACTTTGTTTTTATGTGATGAGGAACTTTGTTTTTATGTGATGAGGCAGCTTTGTTTTTATGTGATGAGGAACTTTGTTTTTATGTGATGAGGAACTTTGTTTTTATGTGATGAGGAACTTTGTTTTTATGTGATGAGGAACTTTGTTTTTATGTGATGAGGCTGCTTTGTGACATATTCCTCTAGTTCCACTCTCTATTTTATTTTTATTCCTGTAGATAGTGGAAATTCAGAAAATATCAATTGGTATTTAGATGTATTTTTTAAAGATTGAATCAAAACCAGGGAAATAGTTTCTAATGGTATTACTGTATCACTTTGTAGCATTAATATTCAACATTACTTCACACTCCCAGCTGCATCACGACGTGTATGTATAAATAGTATGTGAAGTATGGTAAAAGATTTGTGTGCATGGAAAGGTGACTTCTTGTCTTGGCTAGTTTCCTAAAGTTTATATTTTAAAAAATCCCCCAATAAATTAATTTTGGAATGTTTTTGTCATAAAAAAAATTGTTTGGTTACTTTTTTAAATAATATTTCACTTTCTAGCATGCTTTAATACTGTTGAATGGGCATGCGTAAGGATTAGCTACTTAGCTTTGGATCTTACCCTCATCCCTTCAAAACGTGACAAGGCTCTGAGGGGTCTCAAGGCCCTTAGTGTCCTTAGTGATTTAATAGGACCTAGATCCGAGTAGCCCAGTGCATTAGCTACCAGACTGATTATAGACACCTACACACAAACAGAGAAGCAAAAGAGGTTCCAAACTGTTAGAAGTAGTGAGAAATTTCTCTAAAGGTAGAAGAGACTCAGACGAGAGCCCTTGGAGCAATAGGACTGGCATTGGGTGGAGAGAGTTGCTTGACATACACACATAAATCTATATGCATGTATATACATGTATAATATTGCATTTATATATGTATACACATTGAGAGAGAAGGTCAATGCTTAGTATAGGTTTTATGTGCGTAGTGTTTTAGTAGCAGTAAAAGGTAGACTGTGGGAGGAGGGGTTTGTTTCTGTTATTTTAGAGCCGACGGGAGAAATGTGACAAACTCCTTTGTACCTGCAAAGAAACTTGTGGTTGAGAGAGAGCAAGAGAAAAAGAGAGGAGAGAGAGAGAGAGAGAGAGGCATAAGACAAAGGGGGAAATAGGCAGAAAAGTGTTGCCACAGCACACGACTGATTCAATACAAATACAGACAGATCGGCGAAGGGGACCAGGGAGCAGGAGGAGGAGTAGGAGCAGGAGGAGGAGGGAAGGAGAGAGGTTACAACCTGTTAAAGTTCATATTAAATACCCAACAGACTTGTAGAACCTTACCCTGGCCCCTCTAACATTGTCTCTCCATGTCTGTCACTCTTGGCTGAGGCATAATTTCCAATATAATCTAAGACAGACAAACTAATGGAACGCAAGAGAAAGAATACAGGTAAATATGTACATGTAGGTAATTTTGTTTTGACAAAAATCATCTTATCATTATCACACAGCATTAGAATAAAATAGGAGAGTCACATGCAGTCATATACAGCTAACCACACACTGACAGTAGTAAAGTGTTGAGAAAGGGTGGGTTAGAGGGAGATCGGACTCTGTAGTTATTTGGCACTGGATGGTACTGGAAGGACCACTGGAGAGACACTGAGTACAGTAGAAATACACACAGGAACAGTTATCAGCACACAGCCTCAAAGAAACGCTGCTTCTCCCCCACTCTCACACACAATGGCCCGATCCCAAATCAACCCCTAAACTATGCCCTATGCACTTGTGAAGAACTGAGAGGACTTGACAGGGGTAAGTGATACTGTTTAATGCTCCGTCTTGCTCCCCACTCTCACACACAATGGTCCGATCCCAAATCAACCCCTAAACTATGCCCTATGCACTTGTGAAGAACTGAGAGGACTTGACAGGGGTAAGTAATACTGTTTAATGCTCCGTCTTGCTCCCCACTCTCACACACAATGGCCCGATCCCAAATCAACCCCTAAACTATGCCCTATGCACTTGTGAAGAACTGAGAGGACTTGACAGGGGTAAGTAATACTGTTTAATGCTCCGTCTTGCTCCCCACTCTCACGCACAGTACAGCAGCTGCCGCCAACTAGGCATCACCGTCTACATAGCGGGCGGAGGGTAACCTAGCGGCTAAGAGCGTTGGGCCAGTAACTCAAAAGGTGTCAATCCCTGAGCTGACGAGGTGAAAAATCTGTCAATGTGCCTTTGAGCAAGGCATTTAACCTTAATTGCTCCTGTAAGTCGCTCTGGATAAGAGCTTCTGCTAAATGACTAACATGTACATCCTAACAATGTTACATACTCATTGGACCATAGCTCTCGGATAGTCCCTGTTTTATCCATGGAAATGGAATAGGAACCCTGCAACTGAGTTTAAGCATCAGTTTAAGGGGCTAGGGGCATGCGGTAAGGCGGCGGCTATTGCAGAGTGGGAAAGTATTGGCGACTTCAATCAACCAAGCAGCAAGGATTTAAAATGTTCTTTAACCTTTTACTGCAGTGGGCTAAATCAGGGGCACACAGAGTGTTTCTTGGTAGTCTTAAACAAATCTACTTTGAAACAAAAGTATACACCTCACACACATGGTTATGGCTTTAAAAAAATAAGACACGTGTACCATGTCAGATATAGAGTTAAAATGTATAAAATGTTTCAGTTTGCAACCCAATATTACACTTTATATACATCACAGAAGACTGAATTATAACAAAACTGTTTGACATAGAAACACCAGATTTTCTGTAAAAAAAAAACTTTAAAAGTTTAGTAATTATGAAAATCTGAAAACTATGAACAACATTTCACCCATGAGGCCACTAGGGGGTGATATGGCCATTTGACTATCTATATAAGGTCCCACAGTTGACAGTGCATGTCACAGCAATGCCAAAAGGCCAAAAGGCACTTAAAGACTCTCAGACCATGAGGAACAAGATTATCTGATCTGATGAAACCAAGATTGAACTCTTGGCCTGAATGCCAAGCGTCACATCTGTAGGAAACACGGTGAAGCATGGTGGTGGCAGCATCATGCTGTGGGGATGTTTTTCAGTGGCAGGGACTGGGAGACTAGTCAGGATCAAGGGAAAGATGAACAGGGCAAAGTACAGAGAGATCCTTGATGAAAGTCTGCTCCATAGCGCTCAGGACCTCAGACTGGGGTGAAGGTTCACCTTCCAACTGTCACATGGAATTACGCTGGAGACATGAAGCAGGTACGGGGAGTCAAACATTTAATATAGAACGGACATGGAACGAGTAATACAACGTCAGCAAACGAGTAATACAGACAAAAAACAATGAATGCAGCAGCAGGGAACAGAGCTGGGGAACTGACAAATATAGGGGAGGAAATAAACAGGTGATGAATGAGTCCAGGTGAGTCCAATATCGTTGATGCGCGTGACGAGGGAAGGCAGGTGTGTGTGATAGATGGCAGGACTGCGTGATGCAGGGCGGCCTGGTGCCCTCAAGCGCCAGGGGAGGGAAGAGCAGGAGCCGACATGACACCAACAGGACAATGACCCTAAGCACACAGCCACGACAACGCAGAAGTGTCTCTGAATGTCCTTGAGAGGCCCAGCCAAAGCCCGGACTTGAACCCGATCTAATATTTCTGGAGAGACTATCTGTGCAGCGACACTCCCCATCCAACCTGACAGAGCTTGAGGGGATCGGCAGAGAAGAATGGGAGAAACTCCACAAATACAGGTGTGTGAAATTTGAAGTGTCGTATGAGCTATTGTGTGTAGATTGATGAGGGGGGGAAACAATTTAATCCATTTTAGAATAAGGCCGTAACGTAACAAAATGTGAGAAAAGTCAAGGGGTCTGAATAGTTTCCGAAGGCACTGTACACTACTTGCCAGCATCCCAAATGGCACCCTATAGGGTCCATTTGGTATGCAAAGCTACACCACAGGCCCTTCTAGCTGATGTAAGCTAAAACACAGAACCAGAGAGAGCGAGAGAGACAGGGAGAGAAAGAGAGAGAGAGAGAGAGAGAGAGAGAGAGAGAGAGAGAGAGACAGAGAGAGACAGAGGGAGACAGAGAGACAGAGAGAGAGAGAGAGAGAGAGGGGCCTATACAGTAGTCTCAGGCACAATTGGGAGTGAAGAACCATGAGTCTGTCAAGCAGGGCCTACAGTGACGAGAGGAGAGCAAGGCTAGATGTGGCAATGGGTTTTCACTTAATTCAGGAAGTAAACTGAAATTCAAATGCCAATTTTCCTCATTAATAATTTCAGTTTACTTCCTGAATTGAAATAGAATTGACCCCAACCCTGATGTCACTAAATGGCTCTGCAGTATCTCATTGACTCAACATTACAGATGAAGTCCATCTAATAGTTCTTAGACCTGGGAACACTAAAAGGTTGTCCCTATCTCTCTCCCTGCCATTGCTCAGGTGGTGAGACTGGGAGAGTGAGAGCACCAGATCCAAAGGGAAAACAGTATAGCACAGTAAAAACACGTGAAAGCACCTCCAACCAGCCAACAAGACCATACTGGTCAAACTCACTCAAAGAACACAACATCAAAAGCTGACCAGACCATAGTCATAGATAGAGGAGGGATTCTAACAAAGGCTAAATCTTTATTTTGATTGAAGGCCATTAGCGGTACTACAGTCTATGATAATATACGTATATACTTTTTTAATGGAAAACTAGTCATTCCAAACGATTTGGTCATAGCTAAGGACAGCGGTGAAGCTATCAGCATGGAAGTGATGACTGGACTCATGACTAATGAGTCATCTCTGGGTTATTATGTCAGTCAAGGGCTCCTGACTCTCCAGGTTTCTGTCAGGTCTCCTGACTCAACTGCATATTACACCGAGGATTCTTTCAGATTCTAGCTAGCTCAGTTCTTTTAGTTGAAGATGTCCCATTTGTTAATAATCAGTTTAGCTTAATAATAACTGTCTGTTCCCGGCAGGTTGTTTCATCAGAGCGATGATGAATTGATTGATGGAATTTATTAATCAGCCAGTAGGTATATAAAAAAACTATCAAGGATGACACAATGAAGTCAATTTAAAGCAGATGTAAAATAAAATAAAGATTTAGCCTTTATTTTACTGTCACAGTATTTGGGGTATTTGTCACCTTCAGCCTCAGCCTGACCCCTTGGAGTGCCCCACCCCCTTATAGGTCAAGGGTTTGGCCTGTTGTGTGGGTGTGGCAGCCCTCAGCGAATCAGCGTCAAGCAAGGCAAGGCCAATCACACCTCTGGGCTGTGATCCAATGAGGAACAGTGGAACAGAAACAGAAAGAAAAACAGAAAGACAACAGAAACTAAAATCAAACAGAACAAAAACAACAATAAAGAAAATATCTAAATGTCTGTAAACTAAAAGTATGGATGGATGGATCCACACGCATTCCACTCTTACATAACACTTGACAGGCTACTAAAGATGTAGGATCTTAATTTGATCACCCTGTTGATGCAGCAAATGTCAAACTTGTAGTGTATTTGAGGTTTAAAAAGGTTACTGAAGTTTATAATTTCCAGTATGAAATTTCAGACTTTATTTTCCCGTATGAAAAATGAATCAACCCCTACAAAAATATCCATTAATTATAATATGCATAATAATTCTGATTTCCTGTTGCTGCATGATTATTTTCCTGCTATAGCAAACAGGCTCAAATTAAAACCCTACATCTGTAGTTTTACTAGAAAGATTAGTTTTGATTTAGATTTGACCTTACATCACTATGGTTGCCTAATCGAGTTTTCTGTCCTGCATTGTATTCATATCTCCATTATTAAGAGAGTGGTATACTGTAACTAAATGTTTTCTCAACAATGTAAAGCACATGATTTGATAAAAATCTATTCTTCAACTTTTGGACCAAATAGAAAGCATGGGTACAGTAAGTTATTCTGTCTTCTCATAGTAGTTCTCCTGTATCACATTTGCTATCCACATTTCTACAATAAAAATCAAGAAGAGATGCCAATGAAAAGATAATTCAACAGAAAGATATCAAAATACAAGAGGTACGTGAAGCAGACAAACACACACACACACACACACACACACACACACACACACACACACACACACATTCCGAGTAATGCATGCTGGTCTAAAGCAGACAGACAGACAGACAGACAGACAGACAGACAGACAGACAGACAGACAGACCACAGATAGACAGACTACCACGGACGACCCAGACTCAGTGAGGCACAGCAGCATTATAAGAGGGACTGACTGCTTGTCTGCCAGTCTGGAGGACCAAACTTACTACTGGCTGCCAGGCCAGCCTGGCCCCACCATCATTGCATCATCATCTCAGCACAAGGTCAAAGGTCACTCACAACATTTCTGGAGTAAGAGGAGGCGTAAGACTTTAAGAAGGATGGGGAGTGGGGAGTATGTCACACTTTGTTGTCACACATTGACAGCTTGGGAGGGAATTGTCGTTTCCCATACCGTACGACCATCCCGAGTGCATCTTGGGAAATGTAGGCCCCTGTGCCATTGAGTCGTGCCCATCAATGGCTCTAGGGCATGGGGTACATTGTCTATCAACCCGTAAAGGGGACACTAACTATGTGGGATACTTTAAATATACAGTATACAGTACATATAGGACTTAGATTAGACTGAGGTAGAATTTGTTCTACCAGAATCAACACTAAAGGTACTACTGTACATGATAAAGCACAATAACTGGAACAAGTTTTACATTTAATTTAGAGAAAAAAGATTGTAATGTATTATAGTTGATTATTCTGTAGGGTAACAATGTCATTATAGATGCATAAAAAGGAAGTTAATGTTTTAAAGAGAGATGGGTGTAACATAACATACTAATTCTGACTATGTCTGATCAATCAATACAGCCTATTGAACAGTCAAACATACTGGGACTGTAAAGACCAAAACACAACATGATGACAAGCTCTTTAAAGCTGCAGGTGGCCGCTATTTTCTGTTCATTTCGAGTCTACATATTGTATGGCCAACGTTCATCGACACCCAGCAGGTGATCGCTAACACACCGCGGCCACCCTCTGCTTTTGGCAGTTGGTCTTTGCGGTGTGCCTGGGCTATAACTGTAAAAAGGGGGCAACAGTGTTTGATTTCAGTGATTGAGAAATGGATGGGTCAACTATATGTAACCTATATGTAACCAATTACATATAGAATCATAGAATTACATATAGAATCATAGAATTACATATAGAATCATAGAAGTACATATAGAATCATAGAATTACATATAGAATCATAGAATTACATATAGAATCATAGAATTACATATAGAATCATAGAATTACATATAGAATCATAGAATTACATATAGAATCATAGAAGTACATATAGAATCATAGAATTACATATAGGATCGTAGTGTCTCTAATGGGCTCAACAATCACTAGAACATACACATACTTCTTTACTTCCTGGTTCCCCCATCATGGTGTCAATGACTTGAATAGATAGTCACGTTCTTAATCTTTCCAATGACAAGGTCAGTAATAACCAAAGCCATATCTGACCATCGAAGTAGGAGGTATTCCATCCATCACAGATACAGTGCAGTCAGGGGATTGGATCATATCTATGCAGCATTACATTACTCCATGCCCCTGCTGACATGTCAACTTTGAAGGCTGAAGGAATTTCTCAACCAGTTTTTTATTTTTTATTTTAATTACTGTCAAAGCAACCAACCCCAATGAATTATCATTCCCATCATTTATCATTTCAATGGTCCTGAATTCATTTAGAATGTATTAATCGATTTAGAATTAAAGAATGGAATTAAAGAAACTCCACTGTTCCACTCCCCTCTGTCACAAAAGGGACAGAGAACGACCAATAACACTGAGATTTAAAAGACATCCAGAACTGTAGACAAACAGTAGATTACACTGTAGACAGGTTAGAGACAGGTTGGAGACCGGTCGGAGACAGGCCGGAGACAGGTCGGAGAGAGGCCGGAGACAGGTCGGAGACAGGTTAGAGACAGGTCAGAGACAGGTCGAAGACAGGTTGGAGACAGGTTGGAGACAGGCCGGAGACAATAGAAGCACATACCCCTTTGTTGCCGAGCATGGCTTGAATATGTCGATCAATAATCTTGGTTATTGATTGGCCGATTCTAATTTGTGCTGCTGCCTTGCTGTCAGCATTCACATTCCAATCTCAATGTAATCACATTTGAATTGTTGTTATGTCGTAAAACAATATAATTGTTTTCTATTTGCACATGATGGGTAACAGAGTGCACAATTCCTGACTGCAAATGAAGGCACATAATATCCAAACTCACAAACAGAAAATTGCTGTTCATATTCAAGCATCTCAGATTGACAAGAAACCAAGTAAACACAGAGAGAGAGATAAAGAGAGAGAAAGAGAGAGAGAGAGAGAGAGAGAGAGAGAGAGAGAGAGAGAGAGAAAGAAAGAGAGAGAGAGAGGGAGAGAGCAAAAGAGAGAGAAAGAGAGAAAGAGAGAGAGAGACATTGCTTCATGGAGACGCAAGAGGTGAGAGACATAGGTCCCCTACAAATGGATGGACTACAATATGGTTCTAGTATACATTTCAATGTTCTCTTGAGATATGGATATTGTAGGATTGATGTATCCTACACTTTCTGTTAATGTGAATATCATATGTCCTCTCACCCATTGCATAACATGCATAATAACATTGCATAATACTGTTCATATCCTATTCTATCTATCCTCTCCTCCCAACCCTACCACACTCTGTCAGTCTATAGCCTATGTTAGGGATCACTGTACAGAATACCTCTAGAAACAATAACGTGACACTGTGTGACTGAAAGCCTACCTTAGGCCCTATAGTGTGTTATATGGACTATACAGGGCCTGTTTTACATCAACATGTGTGTTTTTAATCACCTTATCTCTACATGGCAGGCAGTGTTTATGTGCTTTATACAGACTGTACACAGTGAAATATGTTGCTTCAACAGGGTGTGGTTTTTATCCCCTTATCTCTACATGGCAGGCAGTGTTTATGTGCTTTATACAGACTGTACACAGTGAAATATGTTGCTTCAACAGGGTGTGGTTTTTATCCCCTTATCTCTACATGGCAGGCAGTGTTTATGTGCTTTATACAGACTGTACACAGTGAAATATGTTGCTTCAACAGGGTGTGGTTGAAGGGCCATATAAATATAATTGACTTGAATAAGGAAAAATACCCATTCTAGGAATTCTATTTCTATGGCCCTAGCTTCCTATCCTGGCTTCCAAAAATGGCTACCAAATCTACCGTAAACGCTACTTACATCGACGATGAAGAAGTCAAGCCAGCACCAGGCGTTGGTGAAGTACTTGTGGAATCCGTAAGCGACCCACTTGAGCAGCATCTCCAGGATGAAGATGTAGGTGAACACACTGTCGGCATATTCCAAGATGGTCCTGATAGTCTTCCTCTGCTGGATGTACACATCCTCAAAAGCCTGGTGTGTGGAAGCACACACATGGTTAGCTCTAGCTGGGGGGTGGAATAACATGCTCAGTGAATAATTGTTTGATTGATTGATTTTATTTGACAAATCTAAAACACATAGCCTAGAGTTACCTCAGCCATGTAAGTACAACAATGAATACATCAACAAACGTTGAGGGTAAGAAACACAATAAAGTTAACAGACGATTTACATTAAAGGTATTGGAAATGTATACAACAACGGTACTGTTGCTAAATCATTACTGAAAACGAACATTGTTAATTAAAAGCATGGAGCATTGATTGCACTATTCCCTCCCTGCTCATATGACTTCACGTCTGAGGACAACAGAAATAGATTCTTATCAGGTAAATGGTACAGTCTATTAGATCCCCTCTCTGGTGAATGGTACAGTTGATTAATCACAGAGAGAGTCAAGCTCAAGTGTCTCAAATGGCACCATATTCTGTATGAAGTGCACTACTTTTGACCAAAAAGGCAATAGACTGCCTTTGATGCTCCTGCCTGGCCCCTCCCCCAACCCTCCTTAGTACAGTGACAGGCTGTGATGCTCCTGCCTTGCCCCTCCCCCAACCCTCCTTAGTACAGTGACAGGCTGTGATGCTCCTGCCTTGCCCCTCCCCCAACCCTCACCCTCCTTAGTACAGTGACTGGCTGTGATGCTCCTGCCTGGCCCCTCCCCCCACCCTCCTTAGTACAGTGACAGGCTGTGATGCTCCTGCCTTGCCCCTCCCCCAACCCTCCTTAGTACAGTGACAGGCTGTGATGCTCCTGCCTTGCCCCTCCCCCAACCCTCACCCTCCTTAGTACAGTGACTGGCTGTGATGCTCCTGCCTGGCCCCTCCCCCAACCCTCTTTAGTACAGTGACTGGCTATGATGCTCCTGCCTGGCCCCTCCCCCACCCTCCTTAGTACAGTGACTGGCTGTGATGCTCCTGCCTGGCCCCTCCCCCAACCCTTCTTAGTACAGTTTTTGGCTGTGACGCTCCTGCCTGGCCCCTCCCCCAACCCTCCTTAGTACAGTGACTGGCGGTGACGCTCCTATCTGGCCCCTCCCCCAACCCTCTTTAGTACAGTGACAGGCTGTGATGCTCCTATATGGCCCCTCCCCCAACTCTCCTTAGTACAGTGACAGGCTGTGATGCTCCTGCCTGGCCCCTCCCCCCACCCTCCTTAGTACAGTGACTGGCTGTGATGCTCCTGCCTGCCCCCCCCCCCCCCCCCCCCCCCCCCCCCTCTTCAGAGACTGGGCCTGGTGACTGTACCACTCCATGTCTTGTTCTAGGTAGAGAGAGACAGCCCTTAAAAAGACAACCTTCTCCACTCACACACTGGTCGTAGCTGTGCGTGTGTGTGTGTGTGTGTGTGTGTGTGTGTGTGTGTGTGTGTGTGTGTGTGTGTGTGTGTTAACATTCCACACTGTGACTTACCAGGGCCCCACTACTGAGTAGGATCATAAAGATAATGACGGTTTCGAACCAGTTATGCTCCACAATAAGATAGCATGTCTTTCTCAGGAACCACCAATATTTTCCCCACCCGTGAGTGATGGGCACATCGCAGCAAGGATACTTGATAATACACTCTGTATAGAAGGGGACAGGCACACATAATACGATACCTCAGTCATTTGCTTGTGATTTAAATACCTTGTAGGGATTACACATTGGGCAACTGACATGCAAGGGAAGGTGGGGGAGGGCAGTAGAGGGCAGGAGCGTCAGGCCGTGGTGGTTCAGGGCGGGGCAGGAAAGGTGGGGGAGGGCAGTGTAGGGCGGGAGCGTCAGGCCGTGGTGGTTCAGGGCGGGGCAGGAAAGGTGGGGGAGGGCAGTAGAGGGCGGGAGCGTCAGGCCGTGGTGGTTCAGGGCGGGGCAGGGAAGGTGGGGGAGGGCAGTAGAGGGCGGGAGCGTCAGGCCGTGGTGGTTCAGGGCGGGGCAGGGAAGGTGGGGGAGGGCATTAGAGGGCGGGAGTGTCAGGTCGTGGTGGTTCAGGGCGGGGCAGGAAAGGTGGGGGAGGGCAGTAGAGGGCGGGAGCGTCAGGCCGTGGTGGTTCAGGGCGGGGCAGGGAAGGTAGGGGAGGGCAGTAGAGGGCGGGAGCGTCAGGCCGTGGTGGTTCAGAGCGGGGCAGGGCAGGGAAGGTGGGGGAGGGCAGTAGAGGGCGAGGGCGTCAGGCCGTTGTGGTTCAGGGCGGGGCAGGGAAGGTGGGTGAGGGCAGTAGAGGGCGGGAGTGTCAGGCCGTGGTGGTTCAGGGCGGGGCAGGAAAGGTGGGGGAGGGCAGTAGAGGGCGGGAGCGTCAGGCCGTGGTGGTTCAGGGCGGGGCAGGAAAGGTGGGGGAGGGCAGTAGAGGGCGGGAGCGTCAGGCCGTGGTGGTTCAGGGCGGGGCAGGGCAGGGAAGGTGGGGGAGGGCAGTAGAGGGCGGGAGCGTCAGGCCGTGGTGGTTCAGGGCGGGGCAGGAAAGGTGGGGGAGGGCAGTAGAGGGCGGGAGCGTCAGGCCGTGGTGGTTCAGGGCGGGGCAGGGAAGGTGGGGGAGGGCAGTAGAGGGCGGGAGCGTCAGGCCGTGGTGGTTCAGGGCGGGGCAGGAAAGGTGGGGGAGGGCAGTAGAGGGCGGGAGCGTCAGGCCGTGGTGGTTCAGGGCGGGGCAGGAAAGGTGGGGGAGGGCAGTAGAGGGCGGGAGCGTCAGGCCGTGGTGGTTCAGGGCGGGGCAGGGAAGGGAGAGGCAGGGAGGGACAGGGTGCAGTCCTACCAGGTGTCCAACAGTTTTCTGGGTCTAAGTACACTTCTTCAGCCTCCACCACCACCGCCTCCACCTCCACATCAGGCTTGATGTCTATGGTGCTGCCCTCTGATGAGCTGGTGTCATCCAGCTACACACACAGATACAGACAGATGCAGAGAGAGACAGAGACACACAGATTCAGACAGACACAGAGAGAGACAGAGACACACAGATTCAGACAGACACAGAGAGAGACAGAGACACACAGATTCAGACAGACACAGAGAGAGACAGAGACACACAGATTCAGACAGACACAGAGAGAGACAGAGACACACAGATTCAGACAGACACAGAGAGAGACAGAGACACACAGATTCAGACAGACACAGAGAGAGACAGAGACACACAGATTCAGACAGACAGAGAGAGAGAGGGAGAGATAGAGAGACACACATATACAGACAGACACAGAGAGAGAGGGAGAGACGGAGAGACAGAGAGACACACATATACAGACAGAGAGAGAGAGGGAGAGACAGAGGTCTTGGCGGATTTCTTTAGATTTTCCCATGATGTAAGGCAAAGAGGCACTGAGTTTGAAGGTAGGACTTGAAATACATCCACAGGTACACCTCCAATTGACTCAAATTATGTCAATTAGCCCATAAGAAGCTTCTAAAGCCATGACATCATTTTCTAGAATTTTTCAAGCTGTTTAAAGGCACAGTCAACTTAGTGTAAGTAAACTTCTGACCCACTCGAATTGTGATACAGTGAATTATACGTGAAATAATCTGTCTGCAAACAATTGTTGGAAAAATTACTTGTGTCGTGCACAAAGTAGATGGCCTAACCGACTTGCCAAAACTATAGTTTGTTAACAAGAAATGTGTGGAGTGGTTGAAAAACTAGTTTTAATGACTTCAACCTAAGTGTACGTAAACTTCCCAATTCAACTGTATATGAGTGTACTATTGAGTAATGGAATTACATCAGAGCTTTGGACATGAAACTATTGTTACATTGGTGACCATACCCATACTTTACAGCCAGGAGGCCACAACAACAATAACAACCATGGAGTAAAGCATTACCACAACACTTCCACAACATTACCACAACATTACTACACCATTACCACAACATGACCACAACATTGCAATAACATTACCACAACAGTACCACAACATTACCGCAACATTACTAAAACATAAGCACAAAACTACCAAACAAAACTGAAACATTACTACAACATAACTACAACATTTGTCTACTACAACATTATCCCCAGACCACATTACTGCAACATTATTACAACATTACCACAACATAACTACAGATTAACCACAGCATTACTTACCCTGTGTAAAAATACAACATCATTCCAAAACATTATTACAACATAACCCTAACATTAACTCCTGCAACATTATCAAAACATCCCTACACCATAACCCCAACATTACCTCCAGCAACATTATCAAAACATCCCTACACCATAACCCCAACATTAACTCCTGCAACATTATCAAAACATCCCTACACCATAACCCCAACATTACCTCCAGCAACATTATCAAAACATCCCTACACCATAACCCTAACATTAACTCCTGCAACATTATCAAAACATCCCTACACCATAACCCCAACATTACCTCCAGCAACATTACCGCAAATTAATACACCATAACCCCAACATTAACTCCTGCAACATTACCAAAACATCCCTACACCATAACCCTAACATTAACTCCTGCAACATTACCAAAATATCACTACACCATAACCCCAACATTAACTCCTGCAACATTACCAAAACATCACTACACCATAATCCCAACATTACCTCCTACAACATTACTGCAACATTACTACAACATAACTCAGCATTACATCCTGTGACATTACCACAACATTGCTACAACATAACCACAACGTTACCTCTCACAACATTACCACATCATTGCTACACCATACCCCTAACATTACCTCCTGAAACATTACCAAAACATTAATATAACATAACCCCGACATTACCTCCTACATTACCATAACATTACTACAACATAACCCTAACATTACCTCCTGCAACATTACCAAAATATTACTACAACATAATTAACAAGAGATAAACTGTAAAGTAGTCCACTATTCCTTATAGGGCACTACTTTACATCAGAGCCCTGTTGATTTGTCATGTTGTCATGACAACATATACACTACATTATCACTCAAAATGTGGCTAACTAAATCTGTTCACTCACATCTTTGCTGTTCTCGTTCTCCGACTCGCTGCTGAATTCCTCGGTGTTGAGGTTTTCGAAGTCGGACTCTCCGACCGCGATAGGAACGCACACGGTCAGGTTAGGGTTGTGGATGAACGACATGTGGTCCTCGTCGATCAAGTACCTCCCGAAGCTGCTTCCCATACCACTAGTGGTGCCGTTACCATTCTTGGTGTAGTCCAGGTCACGGTTGATATCCACACCACTCTGGTTGGCGATACAGTTCAGTTTCTTGTCGTACATGTCGTCTACGGTTTTCTGTTCATCCTCCACCGGAGGCTTCTTGGTCAAGCTGAGCACCAACTCTGCCAGCTTGATCTTGAACCAGGCGATGCCCTTCTTGATACGGATGACGGAGATCTGAAGGTTGTTCATTTCTCCGTCGTCATCTGTTGCGGCTAAATTGTCTGCGCTGAACGAGGACAGCAGCAAGGCAAGGAAAAGGTTCAACACCTGTGGGGAGGAGAGGAGACACACTGGGTCAGACGTGAGAGTGGATCTGATATGGCCAACAGAGATGTGTGTACAAACGCGACCTGGTATGTGTAGCTTGGGACACGCTCTCTTGTTCGGTGGGGGTAGTGCAACTAATATGGCGTTCATAAGACAGCAAACTGCTCTCCCCAGAGACTTACGTTTCTTGGGCCAGCGGTTACAGTCACTGCCCTCGCCATGGAGACTGGGGTTTGAAAACCGTCCGTCGGGAAGGCTAACATTCCCCATCCCAACCATACACTCTGGGGACACTTACCACCAAGTTCCCGATGACCATGACCATCATGAAGACGATGAGACACATGCCCTGGCCAGCCACCTCCATACAGTCCCACATGGTCTCGATCCACTCCCCGCACAGCACCCGGAACACCATCAGGAACGAGTGGAAGAAGTCGTGCATGTGCCAGCGGGGCAGCTCACAGTCCAGGGCGATCTTACACACACAGTCCTTGTAGTTCTTGCCGAACAGCTGCATGCCGACCACGGCAAAGATGAAGACGATGAGAGCTAAGACAAGGGTCAGGTTTCCCAGGGCGCCCACAGAGTTACCGATAATCTTAATCAGCATGTTGAGTGTGGGCCATGACTTGGCCAGTTTAAACACTCTCAGCTGAGTGGGGAGAGAGGTGGAGGAAGAGAGGGACAAAGAGAAGATGTGACAATGACAGAAGAAGGGAGAGAGGAAAATGCATATTATCAGCAGAGGGTTGAGTGATCAATAGCCCTGTAGCAGCAATGGCTCTTGGGGTATTGGCATGGTAATTGCTATAGAGGTAGAAGTAGCAGTTACACAGAATTCGATCACTCTTTTGTTTCTGACAAGTTTCCTGCACAGCAGGAATTGCAAACTTGTAGTGTATCTTAGTTATTATTATTTTTAAATTGTGTTTTTTGTTACTTTTACCCGTTTTTCTCCCCAATTTCGTGGTATCCAATTGGTAGTTACAGTCTTGTCTCATTGCTGCAACTCCCGTACAAACTTGGGAGAAGCGAAGGTCGAGAGCGTGTCCTCTGAAACACAACCCAACCAAGACGCACTGCTTCTTGACACAATGCCCACTTAACCTGGAAGCCAGCCGCACCAATGTGTCGGAGGAAACACTGTGCATCTGGCGACCATGTCAGCGTGCACTGCACCCTGCCAGCCTCAGGAGTTGCTAGTGCGCGATGGGATAATAACATCCCTGCCGGCCAAACCCTCCCCTAACCTGGACGACGCTGGGCCAATTGTGCACCGTCCCATGGGCCTCCCAAAAACGTCCAGCTGCGACAGAGCCTGGACTCGAACTCAGAATCTCTAGAGGCACAGCTGTGCCTTAGACCACTTTGAAATTTCAGACTTTATTTGCCCTGACTAAAAATGTATCAACCCATACAAAAATATCCATGAATTATAATCCACATTTCCTGTTACTGCAGATTTATTTTCCTGCTGTAGAAAACTGGCTCCAATTAAGACCATACATATGTGTTGAAAAGTAGCTTTACATAGACTAGTAAGGCAGTATATAAGTGATTTTTCACATAGTAAATGTATCACTATAATAGAGACAGTACTGTAGCTGAGCAATAACCATGTAATCATTCAGTAACTGAATCAATGCACACTGTGTATTTAACATCATTTGAATACACAACAAACAGGGGAGGACAGGGCTCAAAAAGAGTCTACCAATCGGAATGATCTGAGCACGGACAGCCCCTCCACGTCAGCCAGTGCCAGCTCCACTAAGGACAGAGTCACAATGAAGCCATCGAAGCAGTTCCACCCCTCCTGGAAGTAGTAGTAGGGATCCATGGCAACCAACTTGGCAAACATCTCCACAGCAAAGATCCCTGTGAACACCTGGCAGGGACAGATAGAGGTCAGAGGTCAGGTAGAGTAACTGCTACTAGAACCTTTACCTTGTCACAGGGACAAGCAGAGGTCAGATGTACTGTACGAACTCGTATTGTAATTATTCAAAAAGGGTGCAGTGAGCACTATTTTACATCGAAATTAAGGTGGACAGCTATCCAGAGGCTAGTACTTTTCAGACTGGGAAAATGTGCAAAACTAGCCCCCCACGACAGTGACATTTTGTCTTTCCAAATCTCACAGCTGCTCTGAAGTCAGTAAGGATATTGTGACACCTCTGTGTTCTGCTAATCTGATTCTAATAAATGGCTGAAGGTCATAGTTCATCTGATTCTAAGGAATGATTGAAGGTCATAGTTAATCTGAGTGTAATGAATGATTGAAGGTCGTAGTTAATCACGGAGGTGTCCATAGATCAAGGCGTGGCCAGGCACGGGGCTGTATCTGTGCTAGTTGGCTGTACCTGCACCAAAACTCCAGGATTTTTCCTTCATAGCTTGTTCTCCATCTTCTTTTTAAATAGGGAGCCAATTTGTTTTCAGCACTTTAATTTCCATGACTGATCAAAACTTGTTTTCTTATGGCTCTCTCTTGCCCCTTTGCAGCAGACATATAGTGAGCAATAAGGTTGGAACATCAAATCACAATACATATAGAATCGTGGGAATCGTAATACATATCGTATCGGCATCTAAGTATCATGATAATACAGTATCGTGAGGTCCCTGGCAATTCCCAACCCTATAATACACCGTTTTTAACTGCTATTTCACACATACACACACTGCTCTAATCAAATCAGATAGTAAGTGACATATTGCATGTTATCTTCATCAGGCTGTGAAGAGTATATCTGTTTCTCACAATTGAATGAAAGTGATACGTTTTTTGGCTGCTATTATTGATCAAACCGCTGTTATAAATATCATACCCTTACCACAGAGTGACTGTCTTATACTGCTGTGCTATCCATGCGAACAGTATTAGCTATTAGCTTTAGCTAGCATTAGGTAGTAGATCTAAGCAAAAAAGCAAACTATCCATGCTAACAGTATTAGCTATTAGCTTTAGCTGGTAGGCCTAAGCAAATAAGCAAGCTATCCATGCTAACATGCTAGTAGAATATGATGAAATGTGCTGCTCAAGAACTAGACACCGTTTCTGTAGAAATGCTAATGGTAAAAGGTTTGGGAAGAGAGCAGTGATTCGGGCCCCATTTTAGAGAAGCTAATCGATCAGGCAGCATACAATATTAATGTAGGCCTCCCACCAGCACAGAGACCGCAGGGAGAGTGAAACAGAGATGGAGAAAGAGGGGGAGAAAAAGGGAGAGAGGGAGAGAGACGCCCCTCTACAGACCAGACCAGTCCCATGTAAGAAATGGGGGGTAGAGCATGGAGCTTGCAACGCCAGGGTTGTGGGTTCGACTCCCACATGGGACCAGTACAAAAAAGTATGAAAATGTATGCTCTCACTACTGTAAGTCACTCTGGATAAGAGTGCCTGCTAAATGACTAAAATGACAAATGTAAGGAGGGAGGGAAGAGAGGAGAGAAGGGAAGAGAAGTGTACAGACAGAGGGGAGAGGAGAGAAGATATGGAATGAGGGTACAACTACTGGAGAGAGAGAGAGATAGAGATTGTCCTGGGATGTTCTAGCTAGCGGTTAGGCCATACACACATGTGGACACCCCTGACAGGTGTATTACATTGAGCACACAGCCATGCCATCTCCATAGACAAACATAAGCAGTAGAATGGCCTATACTGAAGAGCTCGTTGACTTTCAACGTAGCACCGTCATAGGATGTCACCTATCCAATAAGTCAGTTCGTCAAATTTCTGCCCTGCTAGGGCTGCCCCAGTAAACTGTAAGTAAGTGCTGTTATTGTGAAGTGGAAACGTCTAGGAGCAACAACAGCTTAACCGCGGAGTGGTAGGCCGCACAAGCTCACAGAACGGGATCGCCTCGCTCTAAATCGCCTATCCTCGGGTCTATCACTCACTACCGAGGTCCAAACTGCCTCTCGAAGCAACGTCAGCACAATAACTGTTCGTTAGGAGCTACAGGAAATGGGTTTCCATGGCAAAGAAGCCGCACACAAGCCTAAGATCACCATGTGCATTGCCAAGCGTCGGCTGGAGTGGTGTAAAGCTCGACGCCATTGGACTCTGGAGCAGTGGAAACGCGTTCTTTGGAGTGATGAATCACCCTTCACCTTCTGGCAGTCCTACGGACAAATCTGGGTTTGGCGGATGAAAGGAGAACACTACCTGTCCAAATGCATAGGGCCAACTGTAAAGTTTGGCGGAGGAGGAATAATGGTCTCTGGTTGTTTTTCTTAGTTCCAGTGAACGGAAATCTTAACACTACATCATACAATGACATTCTAGACAATTCTGTGCTTCCAACTTTGCCCTTCCCTGTTTCAGCATGACAAATGCCCTGTGCACAAAGCAAGGCGTATACTGAAATGGTTTGACCTCAACTCCATCGAACACCTTTGGGATGAATTGGACCGACGACTGCGAGCCAGTTCTAACACCCAACATCTGTGCCTGACCTCACTAATGTTCTTGTGGCTGAATGGAATCAAGTCCCCGCTGCAATGATCCAACCTCTAGTGTAAAGCCTTACCAGAAGAGTGGAGGCTGTTATAGCAGCAAAGAGGGGAACAACTCCATATTAATGCCCATGATTTTAGAATGATGTTCGACAAGCAGGTGTCACATACTTTTGATCATGTAGTGTATCTGTCCCACTACCAATTTGGCACATACTCTACTACAGTCTTTCCTGTTCCCTGGCCTCTACTTACTGTCCTATTCATTGTGTTGAATTATTTGAGGTCAATAATAGAAAATGTCTAACGCTTCCATATACTTTCTTAGTTAACCTTTTACTGCAGTGGGCTAAATCAGGGTCACACAGAGTGTTTCTTGGTAGTCTTAAACAAATCTACTTTGAAATAAAAGTATACACCTCACACACTTGGTTATGGCTTTAAAAAAAAGAACACACTTGTACCATGTCAGATATAGAGTTGAAAAGTATAAAATGTTTCAGTTTGCAACCCAATATTACACTTTAGATACATCAATGAAGACTAAAATATAACAAAATGGTTTGACATAGAAACACCAGATTTTCGGCCTTTAATTATTATTTTTTTGATTAATTATGATTATGATTATGATTATTAATACAATTCTGCCCATGAGGACCCTTGTAATTTGACTGCAGGAAAGGGTTTTAATACTATACAAATACCAGGTTAGTACCAGCTCAAAGTACCCATTAAAGGGGCACTACACCACTTCTAAGGTTAAAAAGTGGTAAAGTGCCCTTTAAGTACCAGCTTAAAATGGCTGTAAAATAAATCAATTGCAGTAATACCACACAAAAAAGAGATAGTGAAATCCTCACCAAGTTTCCCACGAACAGCACCTCCTCAAAGTGCGGGGTCATGGGATAGTGCTCCATGGCCATGAACAGGGTGTTGAGGACGATGCAGACAGTGATGGCCAGGTCCACGAAGGGGTCCATGACGATCAGGTTGACGATCTCCTTGATCTTCAACCAGATGGGACAACACTCCCAGATGAGGACCATGTTGGAGAACTTATACCACCACGGTGGACAACTACGCTGAGACTCCTCCAGTTCTGAGAAAAGTATTTAAGAGACCCGCAAAGAAAGGAATATATCAAAAATCGAAACAATAGAAAAGTCCCCAACAGTGCAAACCCTGTCCCCGCCATCTTGGCCCCGCCAAAGTGCCACTCCAGGCAGGCTAAAGGAAATGCTTAAAGAATTTGAAATAAAGCAAATAGTATTTGAATTAAGGTCTGCTATTGATAAATGTTACAAAATAATACGTTCTGTATATGTGACATATGTTAGGGTTAGGGTTAGTAATGAAGTATCTGTCAGTACAAGAATGACAATATATACACAGAGTGTACAAAACATTAGGAACACCTGCTCTTTCCAAACTGACCAGGCAATTCCAGGTGAAAGCTATGATTCCTTATTGATGTCACCTGTTAAAGAAGGATTTTTAAGCATTGTTACAATTGAGAGATGGATTGTGTATGTGTGCCATTCTGAGGGTGAATGGGCAAGATAAAATTAGGGCCGATTTCAAGTTTTCATAACAATTGGTAATTTTGGATGCCGATTTTGCCATTTTTTTTTTTTTACACCTTTATTTAATCTTTATTTAACTTGGCAAGTCGGTTAAGAACACATTTTTAATTTCAATGACGGCCTAGGAACAGTGGGTTAACTGCCTGTTCAGGGGCAGAACGACAGATTTTTACCTTGTCAGCTCAGGGATTCAATCTTGCAACCATATGGTTAACTAGTCCAACGCTCTAACCACCTGCCTCTCATTGCACTCTCCTGCCTGTTACGCGAATGCAGTAAGAAGCCAAGGTAAGTTGCTAGCTAGTATTAAACTTAATCAATCATAATCACTAGTTATAACTACACATGGTTGATGATATTACTAGTTGATCTAGCGTTCCCTGGATTGCATATAATGCAGTGCGCATTCGCAAAAAAGGACTGTCGTTGCTCCAACGTGTACCTAACCACAAACACCAATGCCTTTCTTAAAATCAATACACAGAAGTATATATTTTTTAAACCTGCATATTTAGCTAAAATAAATCCAGGTTAGCAGGCAATATTAACCAGGTGAAATTGTGTCACTTCTCTTGCGTTTTTTGCACAGTTTGGGCTGCCTGGCTCATTGCGAACTAATTTGCCAGAATATTATGTAATTATGACATAACATCGAAGGTTGTGCAATGTAACAGGAATATTTAGACTGATGGATGCCATCCGTTAGATACCATACGGAACGGTTCCGTATTTCACTGAAATACGGAACCGAGATGATAGTTTCCGGATTCGACCACATTAATGACCTAAGGCTCGCATTTCTGTGTGTT
Source organism: Oncorhynchus clarkii lewisi (assembly GCF_045791955.1). Lineage (NCBI taxonomy): Eukaryota > Metazoa > Chordata > Actinopteri > Salmoniformes > Salmonidae > Oncorhynchus > Oncorhynchus clarkii. Next base: position 69,903,676 of record NC_092155.1, read on the forward strand.
ATGTTATAATTAAGTCTATGATTTGATAGAGCAGTCTGACTGAGCGATGGTAGACAGCAGCAGGCTCATAAGCATTCATTCAAACAGCACTTTCATCCGTTTTGCCAGCAGCTGTTTATGACTTCAAGCCTATCAACTCCCGAGATGAGGCTGGTGTAATGATGTGATATGAAATGGCTAGCTAATAGCGTTTCAAACGTCACTCGCTCTGAGACTTGGAGTAGTTGTTCCCCTTGCTCTGCATGGGTAACGCTGCTTCAAGGATGGCTGTTGTCGTTGTGTTCCTGGTTCGAGCACAGGTATTATATTAAGTTAAATTAAGTGTTCATTCAGTATTGTTGTAATTGTCATTATTACAAATACACTTTAAAAAAATTGGCCGATTAATCGGTATCGCTTTTTTGTCCTCCAATAATCAGTATCGGTATCTGCGTTGAAAAATCATAATCGGTCGACCTCTACTTGACTCTAGAGTCCATGCCTCAACGAACTGAAGCTGTTCTGAGGGCAAAAGGGGATGCAATTCAATATTAGTACGGTGTTCCTAATGTTTTGTACATTCAGTGTAGCTAGGAGATTTAGAACTGTTCGTCCAATGAGCGAGGAAGGCACCTCAGGTGAGTCCCATTTGGGTACTAAGAAAGTCTATCAATAAAAATCTGATCTGATCTAGAAATAACTGTTCCTCCAAAACAAGGACATCAAAGGTAAGAGTCGGTTTAGACTAAGAAAAATATGCCTCAGGTTTGGAACTTTTTGGTTTACACTGTCAGGTGAAAACAATAGAGCATGGAAATAACTAGAACGTGTAGGGAGATGTATAGTTAGTGTAAGGAGATGTATAGTTAGTGTAAGAAGATGTATAGTTAGTGTAGGGAGATGTATAGTTAGTGTAGGGAGATGTATAGTTAGTGTAGGTAGATGTATAGTTAGTGTAGGGAGATGTATAGTTAGTGTAGGGAGATGTATAGTTAGTGTAGGTAGATGTATAGTTAGTATAAGGAGATGTATAGTTAGTGTAGGGAGATGTATAGTTAGTGTAGGGAGATGTATAGTTAGTGTAGGTAGATGTATAGTTAGTGTAGGTAGATGTATAGTTAGTGTAGGTAGATGTATAGTTAGTGTAAGGAGATGTATAGTTAGTGTAGGGAGATGTATAGTTAGTGTAGGTAGATGTATAGTTAGTGTAGGTAGATGTATAGTTAGTGTAAGGAGATGTAAAGTTAGTGTAAGGAGATGTATAGTTAGTGTAAGGAGATGTATAGTTAGTGTAGGTAGATGTATAGTTAGTGTAGGTAGATGTATAGTTAGTATAAGGAGATGTATAGTTAGTGTAGGTAGATGTATAGTTAGTGTAGGGAGATGTATAGTTAGTGTAGGGAGATGTATAGTTAGTGTAAGGAGATGTATAGTTAGTGTAAGGAGATGTATAGTTAGTGTAGGTAGATGTATAGTTAGTGTAGGGAGATGTATAGTTAGTGTAAGGAGATGTATAGTTAGTGTAGGTAGATGCATAGTTAGTGTAAGGAGATGTATAGTTAGTGTAAGGAGATGTATAGTTAGTGTAGGGAGATGTATAGTTAGTGTAAGGAGATGTATAGTTAGTGTAGGGAGATGTAAAGTATAGTTAGTGTTGGGGAGGCAGGTAGCCCAGTGGCTAGCGCATTGGGCCAATAACCGAAAGGTTACTAGATCAAATCCACGAGCTGACAAGGTCGTTCTACCCCTGAACAATACAGTCATAGTTAGAGTAGGGAGATGTAAAGTTAGTGTAGGTAGATGTAAAGTGTAGGGTGACGTGAAGTATAGTTAGTGTAAGGAGATGTATAGTTAGTGTAGGGAGATGTATAGTTAGTGTAGGTAGATGTAAAGTGTAGGGTGACGTGAAGTATAGTTAGTGTAAGGAGATGTATAGTTAGTGTAGGGAGATGTATAGTTAGTGTAGGTAGATGTAGAGTTAGTGTAGGGAGATGTAGAGTTAGTGTAGGTAGATGTATAGTTAGTGTAGGGAGATGTATAGTTAGTGTAAGGAGATGTATAATTAATTAGTGTAGGTAGATGTATAGTTAGTGTAGGGAGATGTATAGTTAGTGTAGGGAGATGTATAGTTAGTGTAGGTAGATGTATAGTTAGTGTAGGGAGATGTATAGTTAGTGTAAGGAGATGTATAATTAGTGTAGGTAGATGTATAGTTAGTGTAGGGAGATGTATAGTTAGTGTAGGGAGATGTATAGTTAGTGTAGGTAGATGTATAGTTAGTGTAGGGAGATGTATAGTTAGTGTAAGGAGATGTATAGTTAGTGTAGGTAGATGTATAGTTAGTGTAGGTAGATGTATAGTTAGTGTAAGGAGATGTAAAGTTAGTGTAAGGAGATGTATAGTTAGTGTAAGGAGATGTATAGTTAGTGTAGGTAGATGTATAGTTAGTGTAGGTAGATGTATAGTTAGTGTAAGGAGATGTATAGTTAGTGTAGGGAGATGTATAGTTAGTGTAGGTAGATGTATAGTTAGTGTAGGTAGATGTATAGTTAGTGTAAGGAGATGTAAAGTTAGTGTAAGGAGATGTATAGTTAGTGTAAGGAGATGTATAGTTAGTGTAGGTAGATGTATAGTTAGTGTAGGTAGATGTATAGTTAGTATAAGGAGATGTATAGTTAGTGTAGGGAGATGTATAGTTAGTGTAGGGAGATGTATAGTTAGTGTAGGTAGATGTATAGTTAGTGTAGGGAGATGTATAGTTAGTGTAAGGAGATGTATAGTTAGTGTAAGGAGATGTATAGTTAGTGTAGGTAGATGTATAGTTAGTGTAAGGAGATGTAAAGTTAGTGTAGGTAGATGTAAAGTGTAGGGTGACGTGAAGTATAGTTAGTGTAAGGAGATGTATAGTTAGTTAGTGTAGGTAGATGTATAGTTAGTGTAGGTAGATGTATAGTTAGTGTAGGTAGATGTATAGTTAGTGTAGGTAGATGTATAGTTAGTGTAGGTAGATGTATAGTTAGTGTAAGGAGATGTATAGTTAGTGTAGGTAGATGTATAGTTAGTGTAGGTAGATGTATAGTTAGTGTAGGTAGATGTATAGTTAGTGTAGGGAGATGTAAAGTATAGAGGCAGTACCCTCCGCTAGTGTGTTGGTGATGACGCTCATGACACTGTTGGTCCGCTCTTTCCTTCCGAAGGAGGTATTGAGCTGGTCCATAGACACCATCAGGGAACCAGACAGCTTCTTCTTCACCTCAACCTCAGTAGTGGGCTGCCAGGAGGAAGAAGAAGAATCAAGCACTAATGGTAGTCAAACCATGAACACCACCACACAGCGCCATCGCTGGCCAGGGAGGGAAGTGCACTTGTAACAAGATTGGATTGGTTTGGAAGGAATGGTGGGATAAATTGTAAGTTGGTACATTTTTGGCTGGCACACAGGGTAGTAATGTATTTATCTTGTTGTCGATGGATACTGATGGTAGGGAGAGTATATTGTGTCTAGAAACATGCAGGTCTTTCACAGCCAGAGTGAGAGCAGCGGTATGGGGAAATTTGACTTTATTGTGATTACATAAAACTTGAATATTTGAATATTCAGAAATTGAGCAGGGAAGTATTTTGTACGTGTGTGTATGTATGTACATTATTCAGTCTGACTTACCTTATCTCTGAACCAACCATTACTCCTGAACCAACCTAAATGTCCCCCTGCCTAAATGTGCCAATCCTGCCACTATATTTAACCCCTCTAACAGTTCTCCTATCCTTAATGTCTCCAGACTTAGTACTTTTTTGACCATAGAATATCACCTTCAAGTCCTGTAACAAATGCTGTAGCATTTGAAGAGGACGTAGAGGGAAGAGTAGTCTGGTTACCGTAGAGAACATTAGGGGCAACATTATTGGGATTGAGGTCCGTTCCAGTCGGCATGCATTGAGCATGCACCAAGTCAAAGAGAAGGAGAGGATAGGTTAGATACCATGGTCACTAGATTAGTTGTTATCATGCTGGCTAAGTTAAAAACACTGTACAAGACATGTAGAAGGGCCAGGTCAAACTACCATGCTGCATACTAGCAAAAGAGAAACATTGGTTTGACTTTTCTGTTTGGTTTGGTTTGTTCACAACGGATTGTTTGGAAAGAAAGGGACTATTTTGAAGAGGGTTTTTACTTACAATGACTGTGATATGTGGTTGTTTTTACCAACTGTATTTTAGTTGAATGTTGCCCTAAGATAAGAGAGTTTGCTAAATTTGTACAATGTTAAATGACTAGTTCAAGATTTTGGAAATTAAGCCCTTTTCTATTTACCCAGAGTCAGATAAACTCATGGATACCATTTGTATGTCCCTGTGTGCAGTTTGAAGGAAGTTGAAGGTAGTTTCTAGAGCCAATACTAATGTTAGAGCAATGGCTGGAAGTCTACATGAGCAAGGGCTTAATTGCCAAACTATCCCTTTAATGTCAATGTAACTACACACTGTTTGGCGTGAGGATATTAAAACGTTGAGATATAAAACAACAGTATGCTGGTAGTCACTGAAAACCCAAGTTATAAAGGAACAATTAGAACCTTTTGTTCTGATGAACTAAAGTTTCTCTATTTTGATTATTTAGCTAGTGGTGGGAGGCAGCATAGCATACACTACATACTAGGTAGCAGGGGAGGAGGGCGAGCGCAGATAGCGCAGACGGACTTGCAAAGAAGAGAGAGAGAGAAATAGAGAGAGAAAAAGATAGAGAAAGCGAGAGCGTAAGATCAAGAGAGAGAAAGAGAGAGAATAAGATAAGAGAGAGAGAGAGTAAGATAAGGAGAGAGGGAGAGAGAGAGAGAGAGAGAGAGAGAGAGAGAGAGAGAGAGAAAGAGAGTGAGAGAGAGAATATGATAGACAGAGAGAGAACAAGATAGAAAAAGAGAGAGTAAGATAGAGAGAGAGTAAGATAGAGAGAGAGAGTAAGATAGAGAGATAGAGAGAGAGAGAATAAGATAGAGAAAGTGGGGGCCATGCCTCGACGGGTCTGAGTTACTCATTGACTTCCTTACACTGTCGTCACCAGATGCCTTATCTATTTTCACCTCAGGCAAAAGGCGTCCGCCGGTCCCCGGACTGATCAGAGACACCACGCCGTTGCAGTCCACCGTGGAATTCCTCTTCCCACCACCGTGGTGGTAGCTCGTGTAGCTGCACCGCCGGTACGGGCTGAACCGGGGGCCCCGCCTCTCCTCGCACTCCTCCACCATGCTGTGCTCGTCGTCGGCGAACTCGTTCTCCGAGCCCACGCCCTTGAAGCTGAAGATGCTGCTCTTGCTGTTGTGCCTCGACAGAAACGGTGAGCCGGGGATACTGAGAAGGGACTGCAGGGGACAGGGGAATAAGGAGAGGAAATAAGGAAAGGAGACGAGTGAGTGATTGAAATTGATATAGTTGTAACACAAATCACATCATAGTGCAGAAGGTCAAGAGTTCAATCCCCACAACCATCTATGCTACTTTATCTCCTCCTGCCTTTCTCTCCACCTCTATTTCTGTAATGTCTAAATTAAGTTACATTTCAAAACGCGATCTAGCCATTTTCAGAAATGTTTGTAAATTTACACAAATGAAAACACATATCTTGTGAAAGAGCCGGAGCTATAATTTGTAAATCTTACCATGACATGGGCTAGTGAAAAGACACCAATGATTACCAAGGTAATTTTATTTTAGATTGACAAATAATCATGTTTTGTGGCGAAATGCTAGATATCCACCCCAAACAATCAAACTGCAGTAGAAAAAGTCTCCCGGTTGGGTTTTAAACAGTTACATGTAACAAAGTATCCTGATACATAAATAAATACATTTTTAAAGAATCCATTTGTTTCAACTATATTGTGCAAATAGCCAATCACATAGCCAATCACATAGCCAATCACATAGCCTATCACATAGCCAATCACATAGCCAATCACATAGCCAATCACATAGCCAATCACATAGCCTATCACATAGCCAATCACATAGCCTATCACATAGCCAATTTATTGTATCCAGAGGATGAACAAGGTATATACAATGTGTTTCATTTTCTGACAGCTTTTGTAAAAAAGTTTATGGGGGTTTTACAGGTTTTTTTCTGTAGGATAAATCAAGGACAGTTTTTTGAGTTTGATTATATACACTTTAAGGAAGGATTTAAGGTATAATTAGAAAGTCATGGATGGATTGATTCTTATTGTTGGAGTGATTCACTGACATAGCCCTCCGTAGGTTTACAGACAGTTCCCGCGCTGCATCTTTGCTCTCTCCTTTTCATGAGCTTGTTTAAAAGGTTTCCTCTTTCGGCCAACAGGAACAGATATCACCGGCTCCAAAGTGTTGAAGGGATCCATAATAATCAAAAGGTCCACCACACTCAAAAGGTCAAAGATAACATAGTGCTAGGTAGCCAGCCTGCAAACAGCTGAGAGTGACAGCTGTCTATCTCTGCATCTGGCTGACTAAGTCAGGGGTTAGCCTAAATTAATAAGGTAAGGTTCTTATTAAACCTAACTTATGACTGAACAGACAAATATAATAGAAATGATTCCCTAAATGACTCACTTTACCGCTGGCGGCAAAAACCATATGGAGCATTTCATTCATCTGGACAGTGGATATAGCCAGAGCTATTTATTTAGAGAGTTGGGCCAACTTTTAGAATGTTTAATACTGTTCTAATTCTAGACATTCAGTTCCATAACATTTTATTTAAATATTCCCTGTGTAATGTTAATGAGGTTCTAACATGGCTGCCGTAGAATGTTGTAGTGTCATGTAATTGCATCATAATGCAGAAAGCTCATTGGTCCAACTCTATAAATACATGGATCTGGATATAGCACGTTTTGGTACAAAACAAATGTCAGATATCGCATTTGCCAAAAAAAAACAAAAAAAACATTCTAAAGTAAATGTTTGAAAAGTATGAGAACAGTCATAATTTATACACATAAAGGTACCCGTGATCTTTAATTTCAGGTGAAAAAATGCATATGTGAAAAATTGGCATTTAAGCGTGTTTTTTTTAGAATCAAAGCTTAAAAAATATAAAGGAAGTGTGGAATTCCAAAAAGAGATGAGTGTGTTGTTTTCAGTCAATGTTCTTACGACGATCGTGACAGAAGATCCCACCACAACAGGACCAAGCAGCGTGCCCAGGAGGGGAAGGTATCCTGGACTTGGGACGAGATCTTGGATGGGAAGGGATCCTGGACTTGGGACGAGATCTTGGATGGGAAGGGATCCTGGACTTGGGAGGAAATCATGGCAGGTCAGGATAGCCTTCCTTGGAGGCAGACGAAAGGAGAGAAGGGAGGACAGCGACGAAGCCGGGGCCACAAATAAAGCCCAAAAAACAGCCCATTTTTTTGGGGGGGGGGGCACAAGGGGTGGTCAGCGGAGCCGAGGAGTGAACCAGAGCCAGTCTGGGAAAAGAGGGAGAAATTGGAGGAGAGTGAACGGAGGGAGTCAGAGACCGTCAGTGAGCTGATTGTGAAATTGGAGGAGAGAAATGAGAGAGTTGTTGTGTTGGTGTATGATGCACGACATTCGCCCTAAGGAGCGTGTTATCAGTTTGATGCCACCTGAGTCAGCTCTCCGGACTCGTCCTGAGGAGCGTGATAGCAGTCTGGTAAAAACTGTGCCGGCTCCACGCACCATGTCTCCAGTACGCCTCCACAGCCCAGTACGTCCTGTGCCAGCTCCTCGCACTTGCGTGTAGGAGGAGTGTGTGTGTGTCACCAGTCCGGTACCACCTGTGCCGGCTCCACGTGCCAGGCCTCCAGTGTGCCTTCCCAGTCCGGTACGTCCTGTGCCTGCTCCACGCACTAGGCCTCCAGTGTGCCTTCCCAGTCCGGTACGTCCTGTACCAGCTCCTCGCACTCGCCCTGAAGTGTGTGTCACCAGTCCGGTACCACTTGTGCCGGCTCCACGCACTAGGCCTCCAGTGCGCCTTCCCAGTCCAGAGCGTCCAGCGACGGTCCACAGTCCGGAACCTCCTGCGACGGTCCACAGTCTGGAACCTCCTGCGACGGTCCACAGTCAGGAACCTCCTGCGACGGTCCAAGGTCTGGAACCTCCAGCGACGGCCAATGGTCCGGAACCTCCAGCTCCATGGCCGAAGCTTTCCCCTGCGCCGATGCCCAGTCCAAGCACGGCGTCCTGTCCAGCTCCATGGCCGGAGCCTTCTTCTGCGCCGGTGCCCAGTCCAGGCACAGCATCCAGTGCAGCTCCAAGGCCGGAGCCTTCCTCTGCACCGATGTCCAGTCTAGACCCGGTGTCCAGTCCCGCTCCATGGCACGAGCCTTCCTCTGCACCGAGGTCCAGTCCAGGCACAGTGTTCAGCCCGGGTCCATGGCTGGATCCGCGGGATGAGCGGGTTCTTCATCCCGCACCAGAGCCGCCACCGACGCTAGATGCCCACCCGGCCCCTCCCCTATAGAGTCAGGTTTTGCGTCCGGAGTTCGCACCTTTGGGGTGGGGGGGATATCTAGCGTCTAACTACACATAAACATTAACAAGAACTCACAAAACACAGTGGGAAAATGGCTGCCTAAATATGATCCCCAATCAGAGACAGCGACAAACAGCTGCCTCTGATTGGGAACCATACCAGGCCAACCTAGAAATAAAGAACCTAGATTACCCACCCTAGTCACACTCCGACAATAGAGAATAAAAAGGCTCTCTATGGTCACGCCCTTCACATTGTTTTATGATGATACCAGGTATCTTTTCATATTTGTGCAAATCTTTCTAAAACAGAAAATGGACACATTTCAATGGAAATCAATCAACAAAGAGGTAAGAATATGTAGGCTATAAGAATATGTTGAAAGCTATCTGTATTGGGTGCAGATGACTGAACTTCTCACTTTTGTGTCTGTAGGTACACAGACAAGGAGGCATACAAAGGTATGTCAATTTGTATTGGCATGTTATGCAGATCACATTTACCATCCTCCTCCCTTACCTCTTCAATGAATATCCCATAGGCCTCTACATTACAACCATTATCAAAACAGCTTTTTCCCTTCACATTCAAGGTATGAATTCTGTTGTGTGCATGTTTTGTTAATCATCTGTATAATTAAAACAATTTGAATTCACAGACTTCACCCTCCCTACACCTCTGATGAATATAACAGGAAACCTGTTCGATCACAATGCACTGCAAATTCATTCTGGCTGTGGATACGGAGAACATCAACACATTAACATCAACACGCCAGAGGATATATCCATTGGACTTGGGGCTCTGCTGGGAGTTTACCTCATTTAGATTTTATTATTCTGCTTTGCTACTAAAATCATAACACTGAGAACTAAAACATTGTGTTATTGTTGTGTGTATTGTTATTATTATTAATAATAGGGGACGGGGGGACGGGTAGATCTTCAAAAGGTTCTTTGAGGATCCTTTAAAAGGGGTTCTTTGAAGAACTTATAGGGGTTCCCCCACAGTTTCGATTTGAAGAACCCCCTAAAGGACACTCCAGGAACCTTTTTAGAGTGTACCAGTATCGCAATATTTTTTCCATGGCAAAAAAATGAAAAGATGAAGTAGAATAAAACTATTTGGTCCTTTAAAAATCTGCTGTATGTAAAATATTGTGTTATAGCTTGGAAAATAAATACATGTGACTCTAGATGACAACATAATGATGTTTGTTTCCAAAATTAGTGCTGATTAACTAAAAAGTTAAACCCGCTTTGTGTTTTCTTTTCTTCCCATGATGCTTATGGGTATTGCGATACTGATATCGTCCTGCTCCTAAGTAGCAGTACAATATGAAAGACCCCAGAATAAAATAACACTCTTCCATAATGAAACATTAATGTATTCACTGTTAATAATTCAAGCCTTGGTTGAAGCCCTGTTAGTCTGTGGTTGAAGCCCGGTTACTCTGTGGTTGAAGCCCTGTTAGTCTGTGTTTGAAGCCCTGTTACTCTGTGGTTAAAGCCCTGTTAGTCTGTGGTTGAAGCCCTGTTAGTCTGTGGTTGAAGCCCTGGTACTATGTGGTTGAAGCCCTGTTAGTCTGTGGTTGAAGCCCTGTTACTCTGTGGTTGAAGCTCTGGTACTCTGTGGTTGAAGCCCTGTTACTCTGTGGTTGAATCCCTGTTACTCTGTGGTTGAAGCCCTGTTAGTCTGTGGTTGAAGCCCTGTTACTCTGTGGTTGAAGCCCTGTTACTCTGTGGTTGAAGCCCTTTTACTCTGTGGTTGAAGCCCTGTTACTCTGTGGTTGATGCCCTGTTACTCTGTGGTTGATGCCCTGTTAGTCTGTGGTTGAAGCCCTTTTACTCTATGGTTGAATCCCTGTTACTCTGTGGTTGAAGCCCTTTTACTCTATGGTTGAATCCCTGTTACTCTGTGGTTGAAGCACTGTTACTCTGTGGTTGAAGCCCTGTTAGTCTGTGGTTGAAGCTCTGTTACTCTGTGGTTGAAGCCCTGGTACTCTGTGGTTGAAGCTCTGTTATTCTGTGGTTGAAGCCCTGTTAGTCTGTGTTTGAAGCCCTGTTAGTCTGTGGTTGAAGCCCTGGTACTCTGTGGTTGAAGCCCTGTTAGTCTGTGGTTGAAGCCCTGTTACTCTGTGGTTGAATCCCTGTTACTCTGTGGTTGAATCCCTGTTACTCTGTGGTTGAAGCCCTGTTACTCTGTGGTTGAAGCCCTGGTACTCTGTGGTTGAAGCCCTGTTAGTCTGTGGTTGAAGCCCTGTTACTCTATGGTTGAATCCCTGTTACTCTGTGGTTGAAGCCCTGTTAGTCTGTGGTTGAAGCCCTGTTAGTCTGTGGTTGAAGCCCTGTTACTCTGTGGTTGAAGCCCTGTTACTCTGTGGTTGAAGCCCTGTTACTCTGTGGTTGAGCCCTGTTAAAAAGCTCTAAATAGTCTTTATCTGAAACCAAACCCTGATGTTTAAATTTACTTAGAAGGGAACTGAAATAATTTTGAACATTGGAGTGTCAATATGGGACTTCAAATGGAAACATTAATAACTGCCTGTTATTTAGTCCTATTCCATCTTCTTCCAGGAACCTTTGACACTGGTCCTCTCACCTGGTTCATGATGGAAGACTTGCGGCCTAGCCGGTTGTCAGGGAAACGGAAGCGGCTCCTCTTACTGCCGTCATCCGACTCGGACTTGACAAACTTCTCGCAGTCCCCCTTCTCCTCCCGCTGCGACTGCTCTTTCTGGCGCCACTTCTTCTTGCGGTTGCGCCGCTCCTTGGCGCTCTTGGAGCTGAGCTTGGACATCTCTGACGAGCTACAGGACAGGGTCCCCCCGCCGTCATCATCCCCTACGTCCTCCGACATGGTGCCTGCCGACGTCGCCATGGCGTTGGACTATCGCAAACCGCCACACCGGGAGAGAGAGTGAGAAAAACACCTGCGTGTCCATTCCCACTGAAATCTCATTCATACCTTACGCAAATACACAATGCATTTAGCTAGCTACGCAAAAATAGCAATCCTGCGTAGTTGTATCGAGATACAAATTGCAGGGCTGCATCTGCATTTGACTTACTTGAGAGTAAATTGTGCAAGTTTGCTGTGCAAGTTTGCTGTGCAAGTTTGCATATTTTTGCTAAGCAAGTACGCAGAACAGCCATTTTGCATAGCTTGGCTTCACAGACACGGCTTTTATCAGGCTAAACAGATTTCAACTTGCCATATGTGACAGACAGGGTTCCAACCCCAGTTTGCTGTGAGCCAAAAGAGTGCATTAGCCCGCTAAGCCAAAGCCTAGGCATTGACTCAGGAAGCCCATGCAAATCTTCAGGTCTCAGGCAAGGTTACTCACCTCCGTCACAAACACAGTGAGGTATAGGAGCACGATAACGAACACGGCTCCACTGTTTATATTAGACACAACAGATTTAAACCAAACAGACAGTCAAGGATAGGAGTGGAGTATAGTAAGCACAGACAGTAAAGAGACAAGCACATACAGTATACACAGAGAGACAAAACAGACATACGGACATACGGACAGACAGACAGACAGAGACAGACAGACAGAACAGAACAGACAGACATACAGACAGACAGACAGACAGACAGACAGACAGACAGACAGAACAGAACAGAACAGAACAGAACAGAACAGACAGAACAGACTGAACAGACTGAACAGACAGACAGACAGAACAGACAGACAGAACAGACAGAACAGACAGACAGACAGAACAGACAGAACAGACAGACAGAACAGACAGACAGAACAGAACAGAACAGACAGAACAGACAGACAGAACAGACAGACAGAACAGACAGAACAGACAGAACAGAACAGACAGAACAGACAGACAGACAGACAGACAGAACAGACAGACAGAACAGACAGAACAGACAGAACAGAACAGACAGAACAGACAGACAGACAGACAGACAGACAGACAGACAGAACAGAACAGACAGACAGAACAGAACAGAACAGAACAGACAGAACAGACAGACAGAACAGACAGAACAGACAGACAGAACAGACAGAACAGACAGACAGAACAGACAGAACAGACAGAACAGACAGACAGAACAGACAGAACAGACAGACAGAACAGACAGACAGAACAGAACAGAACAGACAGAACAGACAGACAGAACAGACAGAACAGACAGACAGAACAGACAGACAGAACAGAACAGAACAGACAGAACAGACAGACAGAACAGACAGACAGAACAGACAGAACAGAACAGACAGAACAGACAGACAGACAGAACAGACAGAACAGACAGACAGAACAGACAGAACAGAACAGAACAGACAGAACAGACAGACAGAACAGACAGAACAGACAGACAGAACAGACAGAACAGACAGACAGAACAGACAGAACAGACACTGACCTGTGCGGCCTCCTGCAGAGACAGTAACAACAAAGACAAAGAAACAAACACATATGACATATACAGTGTATGGTCACAAAGAATGCATCTGAAATGGCACCCCTTTCCCTAGACATAGTGCACTACCTGGTCAAAAGTAGTGCACTATAAAGTCTATCGGGGAAAAGGTCCCATAGACATGCTGAGACACAGAGACATTGGGGTACTGACCTGTGCAGCCTCCTGCTGGTTCTTGATCTGCTCCAGCATGGCTTTGAACTCCGCCTCTTTCTGCTCAGCCTCCTCCATGGTGGCCTGGTTCTGCTCCTCATAGGCCATGGCCACCACAGCCAGGATCAGATTGACCAGGTAGAAGGACCCCACGAAGATCACCAACACAAAGAAGATCATGTAGGTCTTCCCTGCTGCCCGCAGGGTCTGGGAGGGGGGAGAGAAGACAGCAGAGGGTCAGATACACTCATAGAAAAAAAAGGGTTGATTCCAGGTATAACCCTTTAGGGTTTCACGTCGAACCCTCTGTGGAAAGGGGATTTACATGGAATCCAAAAGGGTTCTACCTGGAAATAAAACACTGATATTTGACCTATACCCTCTGACCTCTAACCGAACAATCCTGTCGACCTTAAGGTCTGGAAGAGAACAGAGAGTACAGCAGAGTCAGACACTTGTCTCCCATCCAGTTCTCCAGAAGAGGTCGTCAATTGGTTCCCCCTCCTTTATCCAGGCCTTCATTACGATGATAACTGGGTCATATGACAGGGATGTGAGGTTCATATTGAGGTGGGGTTAGAGGGTAAAGGTCAAACGTTAAGAGGTCAGAGGTTATGTATCAGTTACTGAGTACTGTTGAACCTATCCAGGCTGTGTAGAAGTGTAGAATCTAAACGCTAGTGGCGGTACTGTAACACTTTCCCACTTCAAACACAATAAATTCAATTTACATTCCCTTCTGCTTACTAGAGTGTGATGATTACTCTAATTCCCTGTCATAGACATTATGTAAGCCAATTAACAGTGAGGTGTAGAACTGATTTTACGCTAGGAATTGTTACTGGTTGTGCCTCAACACCAGAAGTACTTCCATGCACTGACTGTTCCCAGTGTGTGTGTGTGTGTGTGTGTGTGTGTGTGTGTGTGTGTGTGTGTGTGTGTGTGTGTGTGTGTGTGTGTGTGTGTGTGTGTGTGTGTGTGTGTGTGTATATGTGTGTGTGTGTGTGTGTGTGTGTGTGTGTGTGTGTGTGTGTGTGTGTTAGGTTCCCAGCATGGGCACAACTTGGCGTTATTTATCAAATGAAGCCTGGGCACCCCCATATCTGCATTTTAGTTTTCCATGAATAGTGCAGTGAAAGCACACCCCACCAGACAGCTGGCTAACATAAGGCCAGTCCTTTCAGTGAGTTGCTATCCCCAGAGGAGAAACCATGAGACTCAAGCAGAGAGGAAGGAAAACAACCACTCTGAATGCTATTTGGAATTCCATCATTCCATGTACAGTGCCTTCGGAAAGTATTCAGAACCCTTGACTTTTCTCCATATTTTGTTACGTTACAGCCTTATTCTAAAATGGATTCAATAAAACAATTTCCTCAGCAATCTACACACAACACTCCATAATGACAAAGCGAAAACAGGTTTGTAGAAATGTCCCATGGTTGCCAATGCATGTCAAAGCAAAAAAACAAGTTCCAAGACTAGATTGTGTCGAGGCACAGATCTGGGGAAGGGTACCAACATATGTATGCAGCATTAAAGGTTCCCAAGAACACAGTGGCCTCCATCATTATTAAATGGAAGAAGTTCGGGAGCACCAAGACTCTTCCCAGAGCTGGTCAATTTGAGCAATCTGGAGAGAAAGGCCTTGGTCAGGGAGGTGACCAAGAACCCAATGATCACTCTGACAGAACTCTAGAGTTCCTCCCTGGAGATGGGAGAAACTTCCAGAAGGACAACCATCTCTGCAGCACTCCACCAATTAGGCCTTTATGGTAGAGTGGCCAGACGGAAACCACTTCTCAGTAAAAGGCACATGATAGCCCGCTTGGAGTTTGCCAATATTCTCTGGTCTAATGAAACCAAGATTGAACTCTTGGCCTGAATGTCATACGTGACGTCTGGAGGAAACTGGGCACCATCGCTATGGTGAAGCATGGTGGTGGCAGCATCATGCTGTGGGGATGTTTTTCAGCGGCAGGGACTGGGATACTAGTCAGGATCGAGGCGAAGATAAACGGAGCAAACAGAGATCCTTGATGAAAACCGGCTCCAGAGCGCTCAGAACCTCAGGGTGGGGTGAAGATTCACCTTCCAACAGGACAACGACCCTAAGAAAACAGCCAAGGCAACACATGAGTGGCTTCAGGACAAGTCTCTGAATGTTCTTGAGTGGCCCAGTCAGAGCCCGGACTTGAACCTGATCAAACATCTTTGGAGAGACCTGAAAATAGCTGTGCAGCAACGCTCCCCATCCAACCTGACAGAGCTTGAGAGGATCTGCAGAGAAGAATGGGAGAAACTCCCCAAATACAGGTGTGCCCAGCTTGTAGCGTCATACCCAAGAAGACTCGAGGCTGTAATCGCTGCAAAAGGTGCTTCAACAAAGTACTGAGTAAAGGGTCTGAATACTTATGTAAATGTGATATTTCAAGTTTTTTTTTAAATGACTAAAAAAAACATTTTTGCTTTGTCATTATCCTCCCGGACACCCTAGACCCACTCCAATTCGCATACCGCCCCAGCAGATCCACAGATGACACAATCTCAATCGCACTTCACACTGCCCTTTCTCACCAGGACAAAAGGAACACCTATATGAGGATGCTGTTCATCGACTACAGCTCAGCGTTCAACACCATAGTACCCTCAAAGCTCATCACTAAGCTAAGGACCCTGAGACTAAACACCTCAATCTGCAACTGGATCCTGGACTTCCTGACGGGCCACCCCCAGGTGGTAAGAGTAGGCAACAATACGTCTGCCATGCTGATCCTGAACACTGGGGCCCCTCAGGGGTGTGTACTTCGTCCCCTCCTGTATTCCCTGTTCACCTACAACTGCGTGGCCAAACACGACTCCAACACCATCATTAAGTTTGCTGACGACACAACATTGGTAGGCCTGATCACCGACAACGATGAGATGGCCTATAGGGAGGAGGTCAGAGAACTGGCAGTGTGGTTCCAGGACAACAACCTCTCCCTCAATGTGAGCAAGACAAAGGAGCTGATTGTGGACTACAGGAAAAGGCGGGCCGAATAGGCCACCATTAACATCGACGGGGCTGTAGTGGAGTGGTTCGAGAGTCTCAAGTTCCTTGGTGTCCACCTCACCAACGAACTATCATGGTCCAAACATACCAAGACAGTCGTGAAGAGGGCACAACAAAATCTTTCCCCCCTCAGGAGACTGAAAAGATTTGGCATGGGCCCCCAGATCCTCAAAAGGTTCTACAGCTGCACCATCGAGAGCATGGTTGCATCGCCGCCTGGTATGGCAAATGCTCGGCATCTGACTTTAAGGCACTACAGAGGACCTAGATAATAGGCGGTGTCAGAGGAAAGCCCATAAAAATGCTGATGTTCCAGATACTCAACTAGTCTAAAGAAGGCCAGTTTTATTGCTTCTTTAACCAGAACAACAGTTTTCAGCTGTGCTAACATAATTGCAAAAGAGTTTCTAATGATCAATTAGCCTTTTAAAATGATAAACTTGGATTAGCTAACACAACGTGCCACTGGAACACAGGAGTGATGGTTGCTGATAATGGGCCTCTGTACGCCGATGTAGATATTCCATAAAAAATCTGCCATTTCCAGCTACAATAGTCATTTACAACATGAACAATGTCTACACTGTATTGCTGATCAATTTGATGTTATTTTAATGGACAAAAAAAAATGCTTTTCTTTCAAAAACAAGGACATTTCTAAGTGACCCCAAACTTTTGAACAGTAGTGTAACTCAAAACCAAACCAACATATCCTTTGGTAAAACAACAAGCCTGTCTCACCAGCATAGATATTAAATATCATAGATATAAGCCATGTATATAATACTGTATGTTATATTTCATTCTGTGCTCACCAGCATGTAGAGGTTCTCCCAGAAGTCCTGTGTCATGAGTCTGAAGAGAGCCAGGAAAGCCCATCCAAAGCTGTCAAAGCTGGTGTAACCGTAATTTGGATTCCTGCCAGCTTTCATGCATGTGAAGCCTTCAGGGCAGCGGCTGGGGGGAGAGGAGAGGGCCACACAACCATGCAAAGACTCAGCAATATTTACATACAAAAACAACATGGCTGCCGGATAGTACAGTTGTCTGGTTTAATAAAATAATAAGAATAAGGCAGATAGACAGGCAGACACCGACAGAAGGAGAGACAGAGACAGAGACAGACAGACAGACAGACAGACAGACAGACAGACAGACAGACAGACAGACAGAGAGTGATAGCGCTGAAGTCATCCATGTATCCTATGGAAAACTCCTGATGGCGCATGAAGACGGAATTATTTCAATTTGAAGCGCGCCATATGGGGGTGAATGACACCAAAAACACACTAAGGATTATGATGAGGTGACTGGTGGGAGGAGCCATTATAATGAGCCTGGCCTCCTATAGATCCTCCCACCAGCCTCCTCTGGTAAATAGCAAAGGATCATGGTCGATGTAGTTGTTTTCATCCTGCCTGAGAGACGCGCGCAAAGATCCCAGGCCGGCTCGTGATTGGTCTGTGTCAGCACGTGGTCCTGTGTGACTACAAATGTAGTAGTCAGAATGGATCACTATTTAATTAAATATCTAGATTTGTAGCGTGCTTGAAAATAATTCACTGTGGGGATCGAAAGTCATCATAATATACTAATTTTAGAGTCCAAAACAGTCGTCTAGAAAACATCTTTGGACCATTCTGGAAATCATAATTTACATAGACTTTCTTGGGCAGACCAGGGTTTTGGCACAGCTTGGGTAGAGCTCGTTCAGCTCCAGAACGGACACCAGGGGCCTGTATGCAACTCACCCAGAATCTGAACTGTTGCCACATAAAAGGGCATCCAATTGTCTAGGCAGGAAGTAGAAATTTTCTGGTGAAAGAAACACAACACACACATACAGAATAGCATCAGAATAACATTCCCTATCGGTCTTTTCTAATGGCCATTTAGGAGTAGGAGGCTAGACCTCTGCAGCTATGTAGATCAGTGGAGGCTGCTAAGTGGAGAACGGCTCATAATAATGGCTGGAACGGCGCGAATGGAACGTCATGGAAACCATGTGTTTGATGTATTTGATACCATTCCACTGATTCCGCTCCAGCCATTACCACGAGCCCGTCCTCCCCAATTAAGGTCCCACCAACCTCCTGTGATGTAGAGGGATATAGGACAAACTTTCTCAGCAAATGGAAACATTTTTCTACGTTGTGCTCTTAAAAACACAACCCTGGTGTGTTTGACTGCGGCCAGGCTACGTACTGTCGTTATTGATGTATTCATTCCAGTCGAAGCCTATGCTGCCGTTGGCCAAGAAGTTCTCGGTGGAGTTGATTGGCCAAATCACGCATTTTTGTCGTAGGTTGCCCATGAAGAGCTGTAGTCCAATCAGAGCGAAGACACCGAGACAGAATACCGTGAGGATCATAACATCTGACAATTTCTTCACCGATTGTATTAGAGCACCGACAATGGTCTTCAGGCCTGGGGAGGGAGAAACACACACACACAGACGAACGTTTGCACACACACACACACACACAAACGCACAGAGGTACAAACACAGACGGACGTGCACACACACAAACCAAAGAGATGATGCAGAAGGTTTGTATATGGGAGACGATCTTGGGGTTCCCAGACAAGGTGACTTTACTGTTCTGTATTGCCTGTCTAATAAGTCCATGATCAAAGTACTGTACTTTTCTGTCTAATAAGGCCATGATCAAAGTACTGTACTGTATTGCCTGTTTAATAAGTCCATTACCAAAGTACTGTGCTATACTGTCTAATAAGTCCATTATCAAAGTACTGTACTATGCTGTCTAATAAGTCCATTACCAAAGTACTGTACTATACTGTCTAATAAGTCCATTATCAAAGTACTGTACTATACAGTCTAATAAGTCCACTATCAAAGTACTGTACTATACTGTCTAATAAGTCCATTATCAAAGTACTGTACTATACTGTCTAATAAGTCCATTATCAAAGTACTGTACTATATAGTCTAAGAAGTCCATTACCAAAGTACTGTACTATACTGTCTAATAAGTCCATTATCAAAGTACTGCACTATACTGTCTAATAAGTCCATTACCAAAGTACTGTACTATACTGTCTGCTTTATGTCCATTCCTTCATCAACCAGTATACAACTTACAGTAAGTATATTGTGCGATGGGATGGATTGTCCCGAGTATCCATTATAACACGCACATTAAACCCTTATGCCTGAGTTGGGTATTTAATAATACAATACAAATTGATGTGTCATCAGTATATAGTATGTACTGTACCTGTACACTGAGTATACAAAACATTAAGAACACCTGTTCTTTCCATGACATAAGACAATTGAGACATGGATTGTGTATGTGTCCCATTCTGAGGGTGAATGGGCAAGACAAAATATTGAAGTGCCTTTGAACGGGGTATGGTAGTAGGTAATGTTTCCTCTAAACTGAGTGCTTGCTTTAGTGAGCAGCTCCCCTCGGACTGCCGGTGCAGAAGCAATAAGAGATTAAACTTCACTCAATGTTCTACAGTTTTCCCCTTTAGTTAACACTACCAAAGTTTCACCTCACTTTGGGAATTGTGATTGAATCAACGCAATATTAGCCGCGTTCAATGTAATATACCGAAATAAAACAAACTATGCAAGATTTAGTATGCAAAACTAATTGTGCAAGTGATTTTCTCGTAGGCAGAGCGCATTGGTGTATGATTCTATTGCACTGACAGCACAACTCATGATGTACTCTATACGGTGCGCCATAACCAATCAGATCAGCAGTAGGCCTATATGCAAATAGCCATTGCCATATATGGATCTGTGCCATTCACTTTGAACTGGACTATGTTTAGGCTACAGTATGAGTGGTCTTGAGTAGATGTGTTTGTGTTGAGATCAAAGTGAGAGCTGCATGGAGCGACGTGTGCACATTTGTTCACATGATTTGCTAGTTAGTCAATTATTAGCCCAGTTATAGATCATTTGTAGTCAACAATGGGGGAGTGATTGCTTCCTACAAGAGCACAAAACATATACATTTCTATCACTCTTTAAATAGCCAGTTGTGAGCCAAAGAGATAAGTAGCCAATAGGCAGACGGTAGCATAATTTGTCTGATTCTCTGTAATAATGGGAATAATAATTAATTAGATTTTGTAAAGTGGTTTCATGCACCAGTTTATTTATATTTAACTAGGCAAGTCAGTTAAAAGATCAAATTCTTATTTACAATGACGGCCTAGGAACAGTGCCTTAACTGCCTTGTTGAGGGGCTGATTTGACCTTGTCAGGTCAGGGATTTGATCTTAGCAACCTTTCGGTTACTGGCCCAACGCTCTAACCACTAGGCTACCTGCCGCCTTAATGTACTTATCTATTTTTAGTGTACGCAACATGATGGACTGACTGGTTTAAATGTGTATGATGTGAGAAACTATGTGTATGTGATCCTTTTAATGGGAGGCGAAGACAAAGAAAAATGTCCATCCTGGATGGACAATAAAGTTTTATTCTATTCTGTCAAACACAACATTTTCAGTCCCCTCCTTGTCTGAAGGACAAGTGGATAAACAGGTTAATGTCAAGCCCTGCATGTTTTTTTTCAAATTCTCATGGAATGTAGGTCTACATTGAACACCACACATTGGCTGCTACTGTAGGCTGATAGAAAAGCTAATTCCATGTTAAAATGTGATGGGATTATGCATTATGATCAAATGGCCACAGTAGCCAACATGACCACTTTTAAAACTATCACAACATTCAAGTTTGCGCTCAGCAGACCCAGACTCAGTGTAGAAAAAAAATCTAGGGAACATTGGTAGTAGGTGCCAGGTGCAATGGTTTGTGTCAAGAACTGCAACACTGCTGGGTTTTTCACGCTCAACATTTTTCCATGTGTATCAAGAATGCTCTACCACCCAAAGGACATCCAGCCAACTTAACACAACTGTGGGAAGCATTGGAGTCAACATGGGCCAGCATCCCTGTGGAACGCTTTAGTCACCTTGTAGAGTCCAAGCCCCGACCAATTGAGGCTGTTCTGAGGGGAAAAGAGGGGGTCAATAGTAGGAAGGTGTTCCTAATGTTTGGTATACTCTGTGTATATATCAAACAAGGAAAAATTGTCTACAAAAAGTAAAACCTTGTAGTGGGTTGGAAAGCTGACATTTGATATCTTATATTTAAAAAACATAAATGTAAAAATGTATATTTCATTAGTTAAAAACAGTACAACTTCAGACAAATTTCAACAACTGATTACATATAAACCATTTTATAATACAAATATGAACAATAAATATCCAAAAGCCATCCCCTCTGTTTAGAGGTTTAGTAATGAGACACTCACTGACTGTATACAGTTAGTTGATATGCCACTACTGAACCAGGAAGAGATCTATTAGTATCACTGGCTGTATACAGTTAGTTGATATGCCACTACTGAACCAGGAAGAGATCTATTAGTATCACTGGCTGTATACAGTTAGTTGATATGCCACTACTGAACCAGGAAGAAATCTATTAGTATCACTGGCTGTATACAGTTAGTTGATATGCCACTACTAAACCAGGAAGAGATCTATTAGTATCACTGACTGTATACAGTTAGTTGATATGCCACTACTGATCCAGGAAGAGATCTATTAGTATCACTGGCTGTATACAGTTAGTTGATATGCCACTACTGAACCAGGAAGAGATCTATTAATATCACTGACTGTATACAGTTAGTTGATATGCCACTACTGAACCAGGAAGAGATCTATTAGTATCACTGGCTGTATACAGTTAGTTGATATGCCACTACTGAACCAGGAAGAGATCTATTAGTATCACTGGCTGTATACAGTTAGTTGATATGCCACTACTGAACCAGGAAGAGATCTATTAGTATCACTGGCTGTATACAGTTAGTTGATATGCCACTACTGAACCAGGAAGAGATCTATTAGTATCACTGACTGTATACAGTTAGTTGATATGCCACTACTGAACCAGGAAGAGATCTATTAGTATCACTGGCTGTATACAGTTAGTTGATATGCCACTACTGAACCAGGAAGAGATCTATTAGTATCACTGACTGTATACAGTTAGTTGATATGCCACTACTGAACCAGGAAGAGATCTATTAGTATCACTGGCTGTATACAGTTAGTTGATATGCCACTACTGAACCAGGAAGAGATCTATTAGTATCACTGACTGTATACAGTTAGTTGATATGCCACTACTGATCCAGGAAGAGATCTATTAGTATCACTGGCTGTATACAGTTAGTTGATATGCCACTACTGAACCAGGAAGAAATCTATTAGTATCACTGGCTGTATACAGTTAGTTGATATGCCACTACTAAACCAGGAAGAGATCTATTAGTATCACTGACTGTATACAGTTAGTTGATATGCCACTACTGATCCAGGAAGAGATCTATTAGTATCACTGGCTGTATACAGTTAGTTGATATGCCACTACTGAACCAGGAAGAGATCTATTAATATCACTGACTGTATACAGTTAGTTGATATGCCACTACTGAACCAGGAAGAGATCTATTAGTATCACTGGCTGTATACAGTTAGTTGATATGCCGCTACTGAACCAGGAAGAGATCTATTAGTATCACTGGCTGTATACAGTTAGTTGATATGCCACTACTGAACCAGGAAGAGATCTATTAGTATCACTGGCTGTATACAGTTAGTTGATATGCCACTACTGAACCAGGAAGAGATCTATTAGTATCACTGGCTGTATACAGTTAGTTGATATGCCACTACTGAACCAGGAAGAGATCTATTAGTATCACTGACTGTATACAGTTAGTTGATATGCCACTACTGAACCAGGAAGAGATCTATTAGTATCACTGGCTGTATACAGTTAGTTGATATGCCACTACTGAACCAGGAAGAGATCTATTAGTATCACTGACTGTATACAGTTAGTTGATATGCCACTACTGAACCAGGAAGAGATCTATTAGTATCACTGGCTGTATACAGTTAGTTGATATGCCACTACTGAACCAGGAAGAGATCTATTAGTATCACTGACTGTATACAGTTAGTTGATATGCCGCTACTGAACCAGGAAGAGATCTATTAGTATCACTGGCTGTATGCAGTTAAGAAAAACATGTAAAAAACATATCACTACTGAACCAGGACGAGACGTATAGTATCTTGCCTTGCAAAATATTTCCTCTATGTTGCCAGTATGGCCAGTGACGGATTACAGCTAAACCAGAAGGGGAGGACTCCAGGAAACTGAACAGTGAGAGGGCAATCCGTAAGAAAGAAAGGAAGTAACCACAGCAGTACAACGAGGGGATATGATAAGAAGTCAGAGGTTCAGGCAGGCAGGGGGTAGAAACCAATGACATGCAGGCTGAACAGAAACCATTCAATGCCACCGCCACTCTGGGGCCTTTTCCTCTCATACCTGTCATTAGGTTAAAGCACAAACTCGAACCTCATCTTACCCCAACTCTACTACAGCCAGACTCTTACCCCAACTCTACTACAGCCAGACTCTTACCCCAACTCTACTACAGCCAGACTCTTACCCCAACTCTACTACAGCCAGACTCTTACCCCAACCCTGCTACAGCCAGACTCTTACCCCAACCCTACTACAGCCAGACTCTTACCCCAACCCTACTACAGTCAGACTCTTACCCCATCCCTATTACAGCCAGACTCTTACCCCAACCCTACTATAGCAAGACGCTTACCCCAACTCTACTACAGCCAGGCTCTTACCCCAACCCTACTATAGCCAGACTCTTACCCCAACCCTACTACAGCCAGACTCTTACCCCAACCCTACTACAGCCAGACTCTTACCCCAACCCTACTACAGCCAGACTCTTACCCCAACCCTGCTACAGTCAGACTCTTACCTCAATCCTACTACAGCCAGACTCTTACCCCAACCCTGCTACAGTCAGACTCTCACCTCATCTTACCCCAACCCTGCTACAGCCAGACTCTTACCTCATCTTACCCCAACCCTACTACAGTCAGACTCTTACCTCATCTTACCCCAACCCTACTACAGCCAGACTCTTACCTCATCTTACCCCAACCCTACTACAGCCAGACTCTTACCTCATCTTACCCCAACCCTACTACAGCCAGACTCTTACCTCATCTTACCCCAACCCTACTACAGCCAGACTCTTACCTCATCTTACCCCAACCCTGCTACAGCCAGACTCTTACCTCATCTTACCCCAACCCTGCTACAGCCAGACTCTTACCTCATCTTACCCCAACCCTACTACAGTCAGACTCTTACCACAATCCTACTACAGCCAGACTCTTACTCCAACCCTACTACAGCCAGACTCTTACCCCAACCCTGCTACAGCCAGACTCTTACCTCATCTTACCCCAACCCTACTACAGCCAGACTCTTACCCCAACCCTACTACAGTCAGACTCTCACCTCATCTTACCCCAACCCTACTACAGCCAGACTCTTACACCCAACCCTACTACAGTCAGACTCTTACCATAACCCTGCTACAGCCAGACTCTTACCCCAACCCTGCTACAGCCAGACTCTTACCTCATTTTACCCCAACCCTACTACAGCCAGACTCTTACCCCAACCCTGCTACAGCCAGACTCTTACCTCATCTTACCCCAACCCTACTACAGCCAGACTCTTACCCCAACCCTACTACAGTCAGACTCTCACCTCATCTTACCCCAACCCTACTACAGCCAGACTCTTACACCCAACCCTACTACAGCCAGACTCTTACCCCAACCCTAATACAGCCAGATTCTTACCTTATCTTACCCCAACCCTACAGTCTCACCCACAGCCCTTCCCTTCAGGACAGGCAACATCTTCAGGCAGAACCCCCAGTGGCTGACACAATTAATCCATAGAATGCAAGAGGATTCCAAACATTTCCAGAAACAGAATGTCTCTCACACATTGAACTGGAAGCCCTGAAGGAAAAATTTACCATTAGTGAGGTGTCATGCAACTAATCAATATATCGTTGAAATAATAAGAAACAATCTCTTCTATATTTTCAGTGACACTACAGAGTGAATTTACCTTATACATTATAAACATCAAGGATTGACATGTATTGACTATAATCCGGACAGGGTTTAGAGAGTAATCCCTTTTTGTTTTTGACACCTCCCTGTTTTGACTTCTCATGAGTTGTCAATTACAACAGATTCCCAAGGAAATATGTCCGTCAAGATGAGAGAAACCCACAGTTTGTCTTTCTGTGAGAAGAAAAATAACTCTGTGAGTAAAACATGTTGAATTGATGTCATTACAACCTGAAACGGTTCATCATTATGTCATTTCATCATTATGTCATCATGATGTCACTTCAACCAGTTTTGCCCAGCTTTGCCAGCTGGGGACCAGAACCATAGCTGACCGTCCTTCCGTGCTTAATTTGAGCAGGATCAGGTGAAAATCTCCCCCTGCCAGAATTCTCCCCCCCCTTCACGTTCTTCATTGTTGCGACTTGCTTGCTAGTTTAGATTTCTGCTCTTCACTCCGTTGACAGTTTAGTCTACATTTCACTGATCTTAGTAGCAGAAAGCATTTTTGTCTGCAGTTTTCGGTTTGGCTCTTTGTTTCAAGTGTTTGTGGCGGTTCTAGCTTGTATGGCCCCTGGGCGAACCCCTCCATCAGCGCCCGCGCCTGCCCCCACCCTTGGCAAGATGCCGCCCTGGGCGGTTGCCCATGTCGCACATACCTAAATCCGCTACTGATTTTGTATTAGTCTATAAATAAATCTCTTTGCCAAAATTCGTCATCTCTCCCATGTCTTATTCGACTAGTGTTTTTGAAAGTGTAAGGATGATAATTCAACCATAGTTGTTCTGAAATGTTTATTGCTTGCCAACATTTTACTCCATCCTCTATGTTTATTAATATAACACACATACAATAATTATTCATTTCAGTCGCCTATCCTGAGGTGAAGTTTGTTCTATAGAAACTATTTGACTCTGTTGTGTGCCACAGAAAGTATTTGACTCTAGCTACAAAATTAAGGAAATTAGAGGGGGGGGGGGGTTCTGTCAGAAGGAAGATTTTCGGCACCACACCGGCACATCTACGCGAGAGAATAAAAAAATCACTGTTTGCAAACTAAAAATTTTAACAAAAGCGATTAGTGTTCATTCGAGTTGCCTCCTCATTAATTATCCTGCCCCCGAAAACAACATAATGTGAAACGTAGATTTTCAGCCCACACTTGATATTCTACGAATGAATTTGTGTTGGGCCGGCTCGGGTTAATGGTTTGTGCAACATTATAGCCTATGCTTGAGACCAATGTGTGGCCGTTGATGTGGTGAAAGACAGAAGAGCGCCTGTATCTCTCTCAGAACTAGAATTACATTTACTTTCTATGATCGCTCTCCCTCTCTCTGCTAGACATGAGCCTGCACCTCTCATCTCTCCAGGGTTGCACTTCATCATTTATTTCCTTATAGAATCATAGCCGCTGCAGAAGCAGAACCCCTCTCTCGCGCTCACTTTTTGTTCTGGCATCTCCCGATTTACAACTTAAGCACTACCATCCTTCATATACCATATCATATACTGTATGTATATTGAAATACATTTGCCAGAGTTATAGAATAACTGCTGTCTGTTCAGAAAGAAATGACATCATTTATAATACTACACCAGAAGTAGGTCCATCATTTATAATACTACACCAGAAGTAGGTCCATCATTTATAATACTACACCAGAAGTAGGTCCATCATTTATAATACTACACCAGAAGTAGGTCCATCATTTATAATACTACCCCAGAAGTAGGTCCATCATTTATAATACTACACCAGAAGTAGGTCCATCATTTATAATACTACACCAGAAGTAGGTCCATCATTTATAATACTACACCAGAAGTAGGTCCATCATTTATAATACTACACCAGAAGTAGGTCCATCATTTATAATACTACACCAGAAGTAGGTCCATCATTTATAATACTACACCAGAAGTAGGTCCATCATTTATAATACTACACCAGAAGTAGGTCCATCATTTATAATACTACACCAGAAGTAGGTCCATCATTTATAATACTACACCAGAAGTAGGTCCATCATTTATAATACTACACCAGAAGTAGGTCCATCATTTATAATACTACACCAGAAGTAGGTCCATCATTTATAATACTACACCAGAAGTAGGTCCGTCATTTATAATACTACACCAGAAGTAGATCCATCATTTATAATACTACACCAGAAGTAGGTCCATCATTTATAATACTACACCAGAAGTAGGTCCATCATTTATAATACTACCCCAGAAGTAGGTCCATCATTTATAATACTACACCAGAAGTAGGTCCGTCATTTATAATACTACACCAGAAGTAGATCCATCATTTATAATACTACCCCAGAAGTAGGTCCGTCATTTATAATACTACACCAGAAGTAGGTCCATCATTTATAATACTACACCAGAAGTAGGTCCATCATTTATAATACTACACCAGAAGTAGGTCCATCATTTATAATACTACACCAGAAGTAGGTCCATCATTTATAATACTACACCAGAAGTAGGTCCATCATTTATAATACTACACCAGAAGTAGGTCCATCATTTATAATACTACACCAGAAGTAGGTCCATCATTTATAATACTACACCAGAAGTAGGTCCATCATTTATAATACTACACCAGAAGTAGATCCATCATTTATAATACTACACCAGAAGTAGGTCCATCATTTATAATACTACCCCAGAAGTAGGTCCATCATTTATAATACTACCCCAGAAGTAGGTCCATCATTTATAATACTACACCAGAAGTAGGTCCGTCATTTATAATACTACACCAGAAGTAGGTCCATCATTTATAATACTACACCAGAAGTAGGTCCATCATTTAGCCACAGAGGACCAATAGCTGTTTACAAAAATTGCCTCGTTTTGGACTGTGTTCACTCAGCTCAATCCCAAAGCATATAGCCTGGGAACGAGCTGCAAATCTGTCAGTGAACAGCATGCAGCCGGAACAAGCCTCACGTAATATTTCAAACACAATCGCGGTTGGAAAATACAGGTTGGAAAGCAAATGGCTCCTGCTTAAAAGAGAAGACTTGAATCCTACTGTAGGCTACCAAAATATTAAATCAACTTCCAAATAGGCCGATTGATCGAACGTTGTTTTACAAAGTAAAACAAGAGATAGGCTTTTGGGACGAGCGCATCGGCCATCGCTGGTGAGTCAGCTGCTCATCATTGGGTGAGTCAGTGAAACTGGAAAGCTTTTCTAGGACTCAACACAAGGTCGTTTTTATTGCTCTCAGATTCTTAGTTTGTCAGTATCAAAGTAAACTGTAATTTCGATCATTTGTGAGGTATTAAAAAATATTCAGCTAAACTCTCCAAGTCATATAAAATGACTGAACTGAATGAAATGTGTTTGTGAAAGGTCAAATTCTTCCCAGACCCAAGTAAAAAAAACAACTAATGTGTGTAACTTCTGTAAGCACCTCTCCTCTGATGCTCTACGGCACTACACAAAAGCAATGATATGTGTGCACTGCTTTATTAGCAAGGTGATTTATTGTTGATTCACTGTGGTACCGCAGAGCCCCCTAGGTCACCCCTCTCTCGCGCTCACTTTTTGTTCTGGAACCTCCCGAATTACAACTTAAGCACTACCATCCTTCATACACCATATCATGTACTGTATGTACTGTATGAACTGTATGTGTTGACTCAAGTAAAGGTTAGTGGCTCATTCAGTCACCCCATCAGCATTCTAGAAAGCTCTAGAATGCCAGCGGAAAATATGTGTTCTATTTTCTGTTCAAGTCGGTCATTATAATGAAAAGTTAACCATCAACATGAACAAAACAACAAACTGAAACGGGTAAAACAAACGTTTTCAATGCCATCTTTCATCACCCAAGCTTTTTAGCAGGCTAATACTGTAAAGCAAGTCACTCAAAAGCATCATGCAGCATAAAATATGTCCACAAACTAGGCTTGGCAGTCTTCATCAATAATGAATAAGTATATTCTGTGGGATGCCAGTAAGAGCTATGTCAGTTCCCAGCTGAGCGTCAACATACTCTACGTTTCTTCTTTAACTCAGACGTATAGAGTCAAATTCATTCATTTGCATCATTTTTACCCCGTAATAAATAATGTTAATGTATTTAGTTAATTGTACCCTCTCTTCCAATCCAATTACCTAGTTATTTTTGGATATGAATAATTATCTCCATCTTTTGAAAACCTTGCAAGAGCCTGGAGGCTTTTTCCAATGATAAAAGTACTATGGATGAGCTATACTGTAGATGTCTCAACAGTCTTTGTCAAAGTGTGCAGTACAGTGAATCAGGAAAGGTTGGTTAATTATAAGCTATTCCTTATGGTCAGCTAAAGAAAAATGAATCCCATAATTAATCAACATATATTTGACTTTGTCTCTGGTGATAATCTATTGATGTGCTATCATACTGCTACTGTCAGTGTCCTTTTCTTTAGTGGGGCTTCTGCTATTGCCCATTCCAATGAATAGACATAGACAGTGGCTTACAGCTATTTCCGAGGAGAATCACAGCTGCCTTTAGGATGAGACTTCTACTGGGGCAGAAGAGAGACACTTTGGAAGAACCTGGAGTAGACTGCAAAGCCTATCAAAAATGTATCAGTGCCATTTTTGATAAATTTGGAGGAAAAAATAAATTCAACAAATATTATTTCAAATTATTTTTTTGTGAGTGCTTAAAAATGATAATAAAAATGATAATAAAAATGATAATAAAAATGATAATAAAAATGATAATAAAAATGATAATAATAATATTAGTGAGTATAATAAAAATAAAAGGGTGTGATATAAACATCAGCCTTAGTGTTTAAACTGAATCTCACCTGGTATGACAGAGATAGTTTTCAATGCTCGGAGAACTCTGAATGTTCTCAACGCAGAGACATTGCCCAGGTCCACAAACTCTGTTATATATCTGTAAACAGGGGAAGGACCACACACAAACAAACACCAGTGACAAAAACACACGCGCAAAAGCACCACAACACCACCACCACGCACGCACTCAACCAGGAAGTAACCACAACGCCACTCACAGAGCCTGTCCACGGAGGGGGAGTAAAGGATAAATAAAATAAAAAATAGGACCCACGACACATCGACCCCCATCCTGTCTTACCTGGAATTACAGAAAATAGTTTTCAATGCCCTCAACACTCTGAACATACGCAGAGCTGAGACATTACCTAGGTTTACAAACTATGTTATACACCTGCAGAATCAAATACAAGTTACAAACTGTTATTGACACACATGATATAAGACGAATGTAGTGGTTGAACAGAAACACTCCTTGAAGTTAAAGATATTTAAGGTCCACTTCGTAAAATGCTGAACTAGTTCTACGCAACATCAAAAACATGGTGGCCTTAGAGTTAGTTATAGTTATAGTTAGTTTGCCAACATGTAATGTAATGTGTTAGTAAATATACATCTATATCATGTCAAATCCAACATGGTAAGATGAAGCCTTGATCAGAATCCTAAGGTCTCCAGCAAACTGAAAGAGAAAAATGGAGAGTGAGCGAGAGAGACAGATAAAGAGAGAGGGAGGAAAAGAGAAAGAGAGAGATAAAGAGAGAGGGAGGAAAAGAGAGAGAGAGACAGATTGAGGGAGGAAAAGAGAAAGAGAGACAGATAAAGAGAGAGGGAGGAAAAGAGAGGGAGACAGATAAAGAGAGAAGGAGGAAAAGAGAGAGAGAGATAAGCAGGAACAGTTAGGAATCCTATGAAAACACCTGATTGAGCCCCCCTTCAAAGAAAGAAAGAAAGAAAGAAAGAAAGAAAGAAAGCCTGGACAATTCTGGACAGTAACAATACCTTTAGACTTATTAACGCTCTATTTATCAATTATCCCACACCATAATATTAATACTTAATCTGTCTTATAAGAATGAACAGGTATGTATCTCTAGGACTCTCATACTTACGCCATAGAAATGACCATGAAATCCAGCCAGTTCCAGGGATCCCTTAGGAATGTAAACCCATCTATACAGAATCCTCGAGCAACGACTTTTACAAGACATTCAAATGTATAAATCCCTGTGAATGTGTACCTGGATGACAGAAGCATGGAACATGATCAGAATGAGCAATTGACTATTTCAAATCCAAGAAGCATATCGTTTTTATCTGTTGAATTGACGTACTGGTAATACGTTCAGGCTCTTATCAAGGCTAGCAATACACCTCTGTTAAAACCAAACTTGTGTAGGTTAAAACATGCATAATAAACATTTTCTAGTTTATATTATATACCTGTGTAGATAAATATAATAAACGTGAACTTACTCTACTTGCTTGGACCACTCAGGAGGTTCACTAAAGGTCATGAATATACAGTTGGTCAAAATAGTACACATAATGATCATGCTGAAAAGAGTGAGGAAATGAGTTAAGGAAAAGTCCAGAGATTCACAGTGGAAAACAAAGTAAATGTCATCATCCAAAACAGTTAAAGGGATACTTTGGGATTTTGGCAATTAGGCCCCTTATCTACTTCCCTAGAGTCTGATGAACTAGTGGATACCATTTGTATATCTCTGTGTCCAGTATGAAGAAAGTTATAGGTAGTTCCGCAAGCTAGCGTTAGCGTTAGCAAAATGACTGGAAGTCCATGGGTATCTGGACAAACATACTTCACTACAATGGTAATAGGGTGCCATTTGGCACTTAACCATGAAAAATACTGCACTATACCTTTCAAGACTAACCAACCGATGTGGTTGTGTGAAGAAAACCCCAATGTCAGCATCTGAGCAACCAGGGCTGCATATCAATAGTCTATAGTGGCTTCCTCTCCTCTATGTCTCCTTTCTTCATCTCCTCTACATTTCCTGTACTCTAAGTCTCCTTCCTCTCCTCTGTCTCGTTCCTCTCCTCTATGTCTCCTTCTTCTCCTCTGTCTCCTTCATGCCTCCTTCCTCTCCTCTGTGTCTCCTTCCTCTCCTCTATGTCTCTTTCCTCTCCTCTATGTCTCCTTCCTCTCATCTATGTCTCCTTCCTCTTCTCTATGCCTCCTTCCTCTCCTCTATGCCTCCTTCCTCTCCTCTATGCCTCATTCCTTCCTCTGTGTCTCCTTCCTTTCCTCTGTGTCTCCTTCCTCTCCTCTATGCATCCTTCCTCTCCTCTATGTCTCCTTCCTCTCCTCAGTTATTGTCATTTTCAGTGTCATCTACTTTAATCAATGGCTGAGGGTGGATGGCATCCTTGTTTTCAGAAGACTTTAGAAGGCCCTCTACAGGGGGCTCAGTAAGATACTTTAAGGTTGGCAGGTTACGTTTGGAGAATGTTTTCTTAGGATGATCAAACGTCAAACCTCTCTTTCCATGATTAAGGGTAATCCACTTTAGCAATCTGCCGGGACCAAAAAAGGTTTCTCAAAAGGGTTCTACTATGGGGAAAGCCAAATAACCTTTTTAGGTTCTAGATAGCACCTTTTTTTATAAGAGTGTATAAAGTCAATAGGGTGCCATATACAGTCTATACTACCTAAACTGAAGCAGCAGTCAATTGCACATTAGCATGCAGCACTAACAGAAGCAGCAGAATGTTCATAAATAATCAAAACAAACAGGAAATACTTAGGTCTCTCCTGGTAGGACACACTTTGAAAGGATATGAATGTATCAAAATTTTAATAGCTATTCGCCTGAAAAGATTTAAAGGACTTATGATGTACAAGGCAGGGTTGGCACTAAAGCGGAAGATTGTCTTCCCTCTGTTTAGCACTATGAATGTCTGTGGAGAGAAGAAACAGAGAGAGAGAGAGAGAGAGAGAGAGAGAGAGAGAGAGAGAGAGAGAGAGAGAAAGAGAGAGAGAGAGAGAGAGAGAGAGAAGAGAGAGAGAGAGAGAGAGAGAGAGAGAGAGAGGGAGAGGGAGAGGGAGAGAGAGAGAGAGAGAGAGAGAGAGAGAGAGGGAGAGGGAGAGGGAGAGAGAGAGAGAGAGAGAGAGAGAGGAAGAGAAAAAGATTAACAAGTTAAATGTAATATTTCAAGGCATGCACACCCAAAATAGCTCTAGGTACAGTACTTCATCCTCATGTATCAGCTATGTGCTCAGAACAGTAAATGTCAGGTAAAACATTGTCAATTACATTATATGCCATAGATATTGGTCAATTACATGCACAGAGAAGTCACAATACTAGTATTCTAATCTACATAAATAAATACTGTATGTTTGAATAAAATTCAAAATAAACATATTTCACAAACAACATTTCACAGCTGTAACAATGTTAGCCATTTAAAGGAATAATCAGTCTTTTTTTAACTCTCCACCTTGTCCTATATGCAGGGTTTCCCAACCTGGGTCCCGGGGCCCCATTGAGTACACGTTCACTCAGAGGGGGCACCAGGACCGACTCTGGGAAACCTTGCTATATTGGACAGGCAACGCCGACATACACTGTATATGTAAACTACATGTTTAAAATACTGTTACTACTAATCAACATCCTGAAAATGTTTGCCAAACAATCTCAATGCAGGGCAGGCAGCCTCTAATGTTGGGTTTTTTCCCATAAGCCCCTCTCAACCAATCATCGTGATGTTTCCTTCTCTAACAGGAAATGTGCAGTGTATAGAGAAATGTCCTGTGCTAATGTTTCAGCTGCTGCCTCTACATTGTGTCCTGCCCTGCCCGCTGTCG
Source organism: Oncorhynchus clarkii lewisi (assembly GCF_045791955.1). Taxonomy (NCBI): domain Eukaryota; kingdom Metazoa; phylum Chordata; class Actinopteri; order Salmoniformes; family Salmonidae; genus Oncorhynchus; species Oncorhynchus clarkii. The sequence continues at coordinate 69,937,513 of NC_092155.1, forward strand.
ATTGTTAGATTTGAAAGGAGTGGAAGCGTGCAGAGAGACCTACTGAGTAGGAAAGGGGTGGCAAACTTCTTTCAGCAAATTACCTCATAATTGTTTAAATAAAACATGACAATTTGCATGAAACTTTAATAACCCTGCAGTAAGTCTAGCAGAGCATATACCGTGGACCAGTGTTTTAGCCCAAAGACAGAGAGGAGAGGAGAGGAGAGGATAGGAGAGGAGAGGAGAGGAGAGGAGAGGAGAGGAGAGGAGAGGAGAGGAGAGGAGAGGAGGAAGAGAGGAGAGTAAGACAGTGCCCCAGCCCCATGGGGAGACCTCAGAAAGATAGAGACCTCAGAAAGTTAGAGAGAGAGAGAGAGAGAGAGAGAGAGAGAGAGAGAGAGAGACAGAGACAGAGACAGAGACAGAGAGAGAAAGTGGAGGAACATAGGGAGATACACTGAGAAAGAGTGTACAAAAATATAAACGCAACATGTAAAGTGTTGGTCCCATGTTTCATGAGCTGAAATAAAAGATCCCAGAAATCTTCCATTTGCATTCTATTCAATATCCATATTGTGTGCACAAATTGTGAGCATTTCTCCTTTGCCAGGATAATCCATCCATCTGACATATGTGGCATATCAAGAAGCAGCATGGTCATTACACAGGTTCACCTTGAGCTGGGGACAATAAAAAGCAACTCTAAAACGTGTAGTTTTGTAACACAACACAATGCCACAGACATCTCAAGTTTTGAGGGAGCGTGCGATTGGCATTCTGACTGCAGGAATGTCCACCAGAGTAAGAACAAGGATGCCCTTGTTTCTGTAACAGCGATCATACATTTGAAAGTTAAGGGCAGGTAGAGACTACTCCGGAGGATAGCCAAATAATTTTGTTCTGTCTGTCTGTCTGTCTGTCTGTCTGTCTGTCTGTCTGTCTGTCTGTCTGTCTGTCTGTCTGTCTGTCTATACATACAGCACAATAGCACTGATACCCTCCTCAATCAAAGCTGGTTACTGTCACTCTTCAAAGAGCTAATTTCTCATCTGCCCTATTCTTCTGGAAAGACTTTCTACTAGATGTTGGAACATTGCTGCGGGGACTTGCTTCTATTCAGCCACAAGAACATTAGTGAGATCGGGCACTGATGTTGGGCGATTAGGCCTGGCTCACAGTCGGCGTTCCAAATCATGCCAACGGTGTTCGATGGGGTTGGGGTCAGGGATCTGTGCAAGTCAGTCAAGTTCTTCCACACCAATCTCGACAAACCATTTCTATATGGACCTCGCTTTGTGCACGCACGGGGGCATTGTCATGCTGAAACAGGAAAGGGCCTTCCCCAAACTGTTGCCACAAAGTTGGAAGCATAGAATTGTCTAGAATGTAATTGTACGCTGTAGCATTAAGATATCACTTCAGTGAGCCTAGCCCGAACCATGAAAACAGCCCCAGACCACTATTCTTCCTCCACCAAACTTTACAGTTGGCATTATGCATTGTAAAGTCGGACTGCACGTTTCCACTGCTCCAGAGTCCAATGGCGGCGAGTTTTACACCACTCCAGTTGACGCTTGGCATTGCGAGTGGTGATTTTAGGCTTGTGTGCGGATGCTCGGCCATGGAAACTCATTTCATGATGCTCCCGATGAACAGTTCTTGTGCTGACATTACACCCAGAGGCAGTTTGGAATTCGGTAGTGAGTGTTTTCCTCCTATACGTTTCAACTTCACAATAACAGCACTTACAGTTGACCGGGGCAGCTCTAGCAGGGCGAACTGACTTGTTGGAGAGGTGGAATCCTATGACGGTGCCACGTTGAAAGTCATTGAGGTCTTCAGTAAGGGACATTCTACTGTCAATGTTTTCTATGGAGATTGCATGGCTGTATGCTCAATTGTATACACCTTTCAGCAATGGGTGTGACTGAAATAGCCGAATCCACTAAGTTGAAGGGGTGTCCACATTATTTTGGCCTTGTAGTGTATGTTGGAAACTTGTGGAGCAAAGCTTGTAAACAAGAAGGGAGTAATGAAGTGATCTACGGGATTCTAGTGAGGTCCAGCTGACCTTCTGATAGTGATGAGAATTAAAACTGTCACCTGTGGGCCTTCTGAATGGCACAACGGTCTAAGGAATTTCAGTGCTGGAGGCATCACTACAGACCTGGGTTCACAACATTTGACATTTAATCCTAGTAAAAATTCCCTGTCTTAGGTCAGTTAGGATCACCACTATAGGTTAAGAATGTGAAATGTCAGAATAATAGTAGAGAGAATTATTTATTTCAGCATGTATTTCTTTCATCACATTCCCAGTGGGTCAGAAGTTTACATACACTCAATTAGTATGTATTAGTATGTAGGCCTTGAAATAAATCCACAGGTACACCTCCAATTGACTCAAATGATGTCATTTAGTCTATCAGAAGCTTCTAAAGCCATGACATCATTTTCTGGAATTTTCCAAGCTGTTTAAAGGCACAGTCAACTTAGTGTATGTAAACTTCTGACCCACTGGAATTGTGATACAGTGAATTCTAAGTGAAATAATCTGTCTGTAAACAATTGTTGGAAAAATTGCACAAAGTAGATGTCCTAACCGACTTGCCAAAACTATAGTTAGTTAACAAGAAATTTGTGGAGTGGTTGAAAAACGAATTTTAATGACTCCAACCTAAGTGTATGTAAACTTCCAACTTCAACTGTAGCTTACTGCACAAACCTAATTGTTACAGTACTGTTTTTAATTGGTTAATGTTGCATAGACTAGCCAAGTTAAACTAAATCTGAGCAGTAGATCACGGCTTGCATTTTGACTCAAAGTGATCTTGACTCAGAAAAGGTTGGTGATCACTGTTCTATAGTTTTCCCTGTTAACACTGAGGCAATTGGGACACGTAATATTAGCCACTTTCAATGCAACATACCGAAATAAAACTAACTATGCAAGAGATGTTGTTGTAGGCAGAACGCGTCGGAGTAGGATTCGATTGAATTGACACGCACTGCTCAGCCCGTACTCTACACAGACTGTACTCTACACAGACTGTACTCTACACAGACTGTACTCTACACAGACTGTACTCTACACAGACTGCACTGCTCAGCCCGTACTCTACACAGACTGTACTCTACACAGACTGTACTCTACACAGACTGCACTACTCAGCCTGTACTCTACACAGACTGTACTCTACACAGACTATACTCTACACAGACTATACTCTACACAGACTGTACTCTACACAGACTGTACTCTACACAGACTGTACTCTACACAGACTGTACTCTACACAGACCGTACTCTACACAGACCGTACTCTACACAGCCCGTACTCTACACAGACTGTACTCTACACAGACTGTACTCTACAAAGACTGTACTCTACACAGACTGTACTCTACACAGACCATACTCTACAGACTGTACTCTACACAGACTGTACTCTACACAGACTGTACTCTACACAGACTGTACTGCTCAGCCCGTACTCTACACAGACTGTACTCTACACAGACCGTACTCTACACAGACTGTACTGCTCAGCCCGTACTCAACACAGACTGTACTCTACACAGACCGTACTCTACACAGACTGTACTCTACACAGACTGTACTCTACACAGACTGTACTCTACTCAGCCTGTACTCTACACAGACTGTACTCTACACAGACTGTACTCTACACAGACTGCACTACTCAGCCTGTACTCTACACAGACTGTACTCTACTCAGCCTGTACTCTACACAGACTGTACTCTACACAGACTGTACTCTACACAGACTGTACTCTACACAGACTGCACTACTCAGCCTGTAGTCTACACAGACTGTACTCTACACAGACCGTACTCTACACAGACTGTACTCAACACAGACTGTACTCTACACAGACCGTACTCTACACAGACTGTACTCTACACAGACCGTACTCTACACAGACTGTACTGCTCAGCCCGTACTCTACACAGACTGTACTCTACACAGACCGTACTCTACACAGACTGTACTGCTCAGCCCGTACTCAACACAGACTGTACTCTACACAGACCGTACTCTACACAGACTGTACTCTACACAGACTGTACTCTACACAGACTGTACTGCTCAGCCCGTACTCTACACAGACTGTACTCTACACAGACCGTACTCTACACAGACTGTACTGCTCAGCCCGTACTCTACACAGACTGTACTCTACACAGACCGTACTCTACACAGACTGTACTCTACACAGACTGTACTCTACACAGACTGTACTCTACACAGACTGTTCTGCTCAGCCCGTACTCTACACGGACTGTACTCTACACAGACTGTACTCTACACAGACTGCACTGCTCAGCCCGAACTCTACACAGACTGTACTCTACACAGACTGTACTGCTCAGCCCGTACTCTACACAGACTGTACTCTACACAGACTGTACTCTACACAGACTATACTCTATACAGACTGTACTCTACACAGACTATACTCTACACAGACTGTACTACTCAGCCTGTACTCTACACAGACTGTACTCTACACAGACTGTACTCTACACAGACTGTACTCTACACAGACAGTACTCTACACAGACTGTACTCTACACAGACTGCACTACTCAGCCTGTACTTTACACAGACTGTACTCTACACAGACTGTACTGCTCAGCCCGTACTCTACACAGACTGTACTCTACACAGACTGTACTCTACACAGACTATACTCTATACAGACTGTACTCTACACAGACTATACTCTACACAGACTGTACTACTCAGCCTGTACTCTACACAGACTGTACTCTACACAGACTGTACTCTACACAGACTGCACTACTCAGCCTGTACTTTACACAGACTGTACTCTACACAGACTGTACTCTACACAGACTGTACTCTACACAGACTATACTCTACACAGACTGCACTCTACACAGACTGTACTCTGCACAGACTATACTCTACACAGACTGTACTCTACACAGACTGTACTCTACACAGACTGTACTCTACACAGACAGCACTACTCGGCCCGTACTCTACACAGACTGCACTCTACACAGACTGTACTCTACACAGACTGTACTACTCAGACTGTACTCTACACAGACTGCACTGCTCAGCCTGTACTCTACACAGACTGCACTACTCAGCCCGTACTCTACACAGACTGCACTACTCAGCCCGTGCTCTACTCAGACTGCACTACTCAGCCTGTACTCTACACAGACTGCACTACTCAGCCTGTACTCTACACAGACTGCACTACTCGGCCCGTACTCTACACAGACTGCACTACTCAGCCCGTACTCTACACAGACTGCACTACTCAGCCTGTAATCTAGTGTTGGTGGAGTGTTGGTGGAGCGCTGGGCATGGACAAGCTAGGCACTGCTTATCATAGAGCGGCATCAGCGCTCATCTGTATAGCCCTGATGCCACTGAGTGAGAGAAGTTATCATTGTTTTGGGGCAGAATAATGTGAGGTATGTATTGTTGGAGGTGCGTCTTGGTTAGTTTAGCTCGGAAAATGCTGCCCTTGTCAAACGGCTGCCTAATATTGCCTAATGGGTGAGCCGGCCGTGGGGCCTAATCATAGAATTTGATTTAAAATCGCTATTAATTCAATAGCATCTCTGCGGGCCTAGTCATAAACAACAACAAAAATGTCACTTTTAAAATGCATTACTTTTTCTTGTGGCATAAACGCAACCAGTCATTATGTTTTCATATGATTGTCTGTCAATCACTTCAAATGGCTCCTTTTACTATGTTACCCACACACGTTCATCCACTCTCAACATATTACCAGCCTCCAAACAGTGGTGAATGGAAAGACACTGTTACACAAAACACCAAAAAGTCTAATGACATTTGGAGATTGTCATTAGGCCAGAATGAATGCCTCCACTGTCTCGGTTTCGGCCAATCATCTCTGCCTTGGCTAAATGTCTGTGTTCTCGTTGAACCATATCGCATTTTGGAGTCTTTGTCATGCCTCTGACATGCAGTAATGATAAATAATGGTCTAGTAGCTCACAGTTTTCTTGACATTTTGGTTTCATTATTGTGATAGGCTCATGTTTTACCAGTATGGGCCCCACTATTTATTTTGCCGGGACGCCGTACCGGACCATTCCGCCTTACATTCACCCCTGGCTATGAACAGTGGTGCAGTGGTACCTGGAGAAGTGGGTATACTATAATATTGCCCCAAAATGTCTAAAAGGCCCCCACGGCGACAGGACGGCGCCCTGTGTGAAAAATCCTATGACAAACAGTGACATACACTATGAATGAGGTTAAGATATGCCCTTCTGCACACCACTGTTTTAAACGACTGTTTTAAACTGACACTCACTGAATGTGTTTTGTTTATCGTACCATTCTCTGTAAACTCTAGAGACTGTAGTGTGTAAAAATCCCAGGAGGGCAGCTGTTTTTGAGATGCTGGAACCACAATGTGAGGCACCTTACGCATCTTGCCTGTTCTAATGTTTGGTCGAACAACAACTAAATCGCTCTACTCTATATACTCTTTATATTGAGTTGCAGGCAGCCACATGATTCGCTGTTTGAAGGAGCAGGCTATTTGCGTTATAACGCAGGTGTACTTAATAAAGTGGCCAGTGAGTGTATGCAAGCCCTTGTAATTGCTTTTCCAATACTACCAACTCGTTACTGATGATTTGATTTCACATTGTGGTACGAGTGTATATAGTGAAATGAGTGGTATCCCCCTAAAAAAACATAGTGATAACGTGGAGCCGGCAGGTGATCCAGGTCACAATAGAGGTCAAGCAGTGGGAGGAGGAAGACGAGGAAGACGTGGTGGTGAAAGGAAAGGCAGGGGACAAGCACCCCTTCTGAGAGGTGGTTGTGGGCCTCGTCTGAGAGGTGTGGGGGAACGTGGTAGAGGACAAGGCCAAGAACCAAGACTGCAGCAGCAACAGCAAAGAGTGTCCAATGAAATCTGAGCAATAGTTGTAAATCATGGCATGACAATGACTGAGGCAGCCACAATGATTCAACCAAACCTCAGAAGATCAACTTTCCGCAATGAGAACCGGTAAGTCTTCAGCATGCACTAAACATTAGGCTACTCTCAATTGTTAAATGACTGTATACTGCATGCCAATGTGTACCACAGAGTAGGTGATGTGAGTAAATGTGTTACTGTCATTTACCCTGAAGAATTGAGACTAAGCCAAATAGGGGATGCAGAGGCAAAATTCTGACTAACCAACAAGAGCGGGCTGTGGTCAATTTGGTTCGGGCCAGAAATGATATACACCTTACAGAAATTCGGCAGCACATCTTGGACAATGACGACATGTTCAACAATGTGAAAGCCATAAGTTTGTCGACTATTGTGCGCATGCTGAAAAGGCACCAGGTGTCTCTAAAACAGCTGTCCCCAAAATTCTACATCATTGTAATCAGTAATTCTCTTTCCAAAATGTATTTTTAGAGGGTGATGGAGCTGGATGCTGATGAAAACCATCACAAATTCCTATTCTTGGATGAGGCAGGCTTCAACCTGGCCAAGACAAGGATGAGAGTCAACCATCCAAGTATCTGGACAACGTGGGGCCTACATCACCATGTGTGCGGCTATATTGGAAGATAGTGTGGTGGGACACGGACCTCGTATTGGATCATATAATGCATCTTTCCTTGTAACCTCCCTTGACGAGCTGAAGGTCTGTAGAGCTGATGATTCGACCTATGTCATTGTGTGGGATAATGTCAGGTTCCACCAGGCTCAAATGGTGCAAGCATGGTTTCAGGCTCATCCACAATTTACCACCCTATTCTTATCCCCATACTCTTCTTTCCTTAACTTGATTGAGGAATTTTTCTCCACATGGAGGTGGAAGGTATATGATAGCCGCCCTCACAAACAAGCCACCCTTCTCCAGGCCATGGATGATGCATGCAATGACATCACGGCAGACCAGTGTCAGGCCTGGATTTGACATGCCCGAAGATTCTTCCCAAGATGTTTGGCTAATAAAAACATCTATTGTGATGTGGATGAGAACCTGTGGCCAAATCCACAAGACAGAGTTGATGGAAATATAGAAGTACAGTAATCAATCCTTTGTTTTACAGTAAGCCAGGTGAGGAACACTGCAGTTGACGTTTTACTGTAATTTTTTTATTTTGTTTTTACTTTGATTCAAAGAAACCTATGTTGTCATTTTAATGTATTTCATTAATACATTTCATATTTTGTCAATGATTCCACTGTGTCTGTAGTATTCTCTCTACTAGTCCTTTTACAGTGATGTATTTACATGTAGTACCATAATGAAATGTATCACATATTTTGTACTATAATATTTAATGGTTCTACGAACAACTACACAGTGAAACTATCGGTATCTTGTGTGAGGGTGATCTAAATTCATTTTCCTATGGTATTTCATGATAAATTAGTTATTTGAACCAACGATTCTGCAAGTACAAGGTTTCTTTTAAAGATATGAATGCACAATGCAATGTTTTGAACATTGGACGGCCTGTGTTAAAAGTGGTGACCGTTTTGAGTTTTGAAAAATTACCACAAGGTTCTGAAATTAGTGCCAAAGTGATTGTAAAAAAAACAGTAATACAATCTAAGTCACATGACATTACTTATTCCTCTTACTATATCTGTGATGTAAGGTGTTGAGACAAAGCAAGGCCAAGGATGTGTGTGTGTGTGTGTGTGTGTCTGTCTGTCTCTGATGGAGGATAGAGATAAGGAGGAGGCGTGTGTTTTGTCACTTACTTTCTGAGCCTGGTAGAAAGGGTCCAGGTCCTCCAGTGGTGTCGCCACCATTCCAGGAGGGATGTCGCCATAGATGAAGGGCAGATTCCGCCCAGCCTCCAGGTCGCCATTAGGCTTGGGTTTGTTGTCGTCGTCGTCGTCACGGTGACTGCTGTCCTGTTTGGGCGGCGGTTTGTTCTTCTCCTCGTTGATCCGGAGCTCGATGTTAGCCAATGTTTCCGCGGTAAAATATTTAAAGCTGTCAGGTCCTGGTGGTGCCATAAGGGGAGCAGCCATGTTGTCATCCTGTAACTACTTGGTCTTTAAGTATTGGACCATCCACTAAAACCAGCTCTGGGGGAATGAGAGAGAGTAAAGAAGAACAAATGAGCCAAGAGAGCAGAGTTAGAAGAGTAATAGAAGGTGCTCAACAAAAGATGAATCAAGGTGAAACCAAAAATCACAAGAGCATTTGAAGGGAATATGCACAAGAGTGAGTGGTGCCTGTTTCCTTCAAAAGAGCAAGAGAGTTGAGGAAGCAGAGCCCAATGATCATCAGAACAGATTAGACTGTGTAGAGATGGGCTGTCCTATTGTTGAGGCTCCTGGGATTTCTCTTGAAAATACAAGGCATTAAATATTGAATAGTTTGAATTCTTTAGAAATGTTTGTAAATATCAGACATGAATATCATAACAGCAAGATGTATGTGTGTGAACTGGACTTGGAGAAGTAATATTTTGCGTTACACTTTATGTGAATCCCGTTAGTCTTGACACAAATACTATATAGGGTGCCATTTTGAACGCAAGTACTCTCTCCCTGTTTTTTCTACAGTAAAGAAAAGCTTCAGAGCAAGAGAAGATCTTTCAAGTTCTCTCACAGCAGAGCCGTCGCAGAAATGGACCAGTACAGTCCGGACATGACAGAAGAAGAAAAAACACAGGATATGTCCTAAATAACACTCTATTTCCTATATAGTGCACTACTTCTGTACGGAGCTTTATGGACCATGGTCAAAGGCAGTGCACTATATAGGGAATAGGGTGCAATTTGGGGCGGGACCAGATACGCTAACACTGAACGAGAGATAACGGTTAAAAATGTGAGATCATCAAACTAAAAACACCAACTAAAACATCAAATAACAATGCTGCTATTTTGAGAACACACTACAGATGTAGAATGACAGAACAAATATGAGTCAATGGCTTTCATGTATGATAGATATAACAAGTAGGTTAGATCACGAGTCCCAATCCAAATGGCAACCTATTCCATACATACAATAGTTTACACAGCCCTATGGGTCTTGGTCAAAAGTAGTGGACTGTAGGAAACAGGGGACAAAGGCTTGAAATGCTGTAGGGGACACCCTGTATTTTGTTCAAATATATAACGCTAGCTCCATGAATATTGTATTGGAAGAAAATACTAATTAGTGTATTGCTCACATACAGTTGAAGTCGGAAGTTAACATACACTTAGGTTGGAGTCATTAAAACTCGTTTTTCAACCACTCCACACATTTCTTGTTAACAAACTATCGTTTTGGCAAGGCAGTAGGACATCTACGTTGTGCATGACACAAGTCATTTTTCCAACAATTGTTTAAGAGACTTAGAATTCACTGTATCACAATTCCAGTGGGTCAGATGTTTAAATATACTAAATTGACTGTGTCTTTAAACAGCTTGGAAAATTCCAAAAAACGATGTCATGGCTTTAGAAGCTTCTAATAGGCTAATTGAAATAATTTGAGTCAGTTGGAGGTGTACCTGTGGATGTATTTCAAGGCCTACCTTCATACTCAGTGCCTCTTTGCTTGACATGGCAAAATCAAAAGAAATCAGCCAAGACCTTGTAGATCACCACAAGTAGATCACCACAAGTCTGGTTCATCCTTGGGAGCAATTTCCAAATGCCTGAAGGTACCACATTCATCTGTACAAACAATAGTACGCAAATATAAACACCATGGGACCACGCAGCCGTCATACCGCTCAGGAAGGAGACGCACTCTGTCTCCTAGAGATGAACGTACTTTGGTGCAAAAAGTGCAAATCAAACCCAGAACAACAGCAAAGGACCTTGTGAACATGCTGGAGGAAACAGGTACAAAAGTATCTATATCCACAGTAAAACGAGTCCTATATCAACATAACCTGAAAGGCCGCTCAGCAAGGAAGAAGCCACTTCTCCAAAACCGCCACAATAAAGCCAGACTACCGTTTGCAGCTGCACACGGGGACAAATATTGTACTTTTTGAAAAAATGTCCTCTGGTTTGATGAAACAAAAATAGAACTGTTTGGCCATAATGACCATTGTCATGTTTGGAGGAAAAAGGGGGAGTCTTGCAAGCCGAAGAACACCATCCCAACCGTGAAGCACGGGCGTGGCAGCATCATGTTGTGGGGGTGCTTTGCTGCAGGAGGGACTGGTGCACTTCACAAGATAGATGACATCATGAGGGAGGAAAATGATGTGGATATATTGAAGCAACATCTCAACACATCAGTCAGGAAGTTAAAGCTTGGTCGCAAATGGGTCTTCCAAATGGACAAAGACCCCAAACATTCTTCCAAAGTTGTGGCAAAATGGCAAAGTCAAGGTATTGGAGTGGCCATCACAAAGCCTTGACCTCAATCCTATAGACAATTAATGGACAGAACTGAAAAAGTGTGTGTGAGCAAGGAGGCCTACAAACCTGACTCAGTTACACCAGCTCTGTCAGGAGGAATGGGCCAAAATTTACCCAACTTATTGTGGGAAGCTTGTGGAAGGCTACACAAAACGTTTGATCTAAGTAAAACAATTTAAAGGCAATGCTACCAAATACTAATTGAGTGTATGTAAACTTCTGACCCACTGGGAATGTGATGAAATAAATAATTCTCTCTACTATTATTCTGACATTTCACATTCTTAACATAAAGTGGTGATCCTAACTAACCCTAAAACAGGGAATTTTTACTAGCATTAAATGTCAGGAATTGTGAAAAACTGAGTTTAAATGTATTTGGCTAAGGTGCATGTAAACTTCCGACTTCAACTGTAGATTAGTGATAAAATAATGTATATGTTGAAAGATAATGATAAAATAATTCCACTCTGAAACCTTATAACTGTATGAAATTGATTAGAATCATAAAATTATAATCTGATGATGTGTGTAGTTTTAGTCGGAGTTAGTTTAAACAATGTATCTGTATAGTGGAAAAACAGACTGTCTGAGCAAGGCGTAGCTTAGGATTTGAACTTCGATGTGGGTGCCTAGGAAAATACCCGAAGAACAATTAAAACTGTGTTTGGACCGACCTGGCTAGGCCTCTGAGGAACATATGATAGCATAGGGAGTTCTTCCCAACGTTTCTCTAATCTCAGGGGGAGTGGAACTGCCGGCTTGGTAGTGATAAACAGTGGATACAACTCACCTACTGTTCGTGTGTATGTATGTGCGTAGGATATCTACTGTTTGTGTGGAAGTATGTGCGTAGGATACCTACTGTTTGTGTGGAAGTATGTGCGCAGCTATAAAATGGATGTCTTTGTATAATGGACTTCAGAACCTCCTCTGAATAAACTGTACTATCTTTTTGCATAAGCTGAGTCTTTGACTAATTATTATTATACCCATGGTCTTACAGATCTCGGGCATTGGTCAGAGCTATTGATTGTCAGTTATTATCATTGGGATTGAAAATTCTCGTGACAATTAGTTGTGCTCTCTATCAATTGAAGATACTGATGCCGTAACTTGTATAAAATGTGTGGTTGATTCAGGCCTGGGATGTTAGTTTATTTCGTTTTGTTTATTAGGATCCTCATTAGCTACTGCACATGCAGAAGCTACTCTTCCTGGGGTCCACATAAAATGTAGTACAGAACAGACAAAGTACAGAACAGTAATAGAAAAGGACATTCAATTAAATATATATACTGAACAAAAAATATAAACGCAACAACAAGTGTTGGTCCCATGTTTCATGAGCTGAAATAAAAGATCCCAGAAATGTTCCATAGGCACACAAAGCTTATTTCTCTCAAATTTTGTGCACAAATTTGTTTACATCCCTGTTACTGAGCATGTATCCTACACCAAGATAATCCATCCACCTGACAGGTGTGGCATATCAAGTAGCTCATTAAACAGTAAAATCATTGCACAGGTGCACCTTGTGCCGGGGACAATAAAAGGCAGTTTGTCACACAACACAACGCCACAGATGTCTCAAGTTTTGAGGGAGCGTGCAATTGGCATGCTGACTGTTGCCAGAGAGTTTAATGTTAATATCTCTACCATAAGCTGTCTACACATTGTTTTAGTTCTTTGTTGCTCAGTTGGTAGACCATTACGCTTGCAACGCCAGGGTGTTCGATTCCCACGGGGGACCAGTACGGAAAAATATGAAAATGTATGCACTCTCTACTGTAAGTCACTCAGAATAGGAGTATCTAATAAATGATTTAAATCTTAATATTTTAGAAAATTTGTCAGAATGTCCAACTGGCCTCACAATCGCCAACCACGTGTAACCACACCAGCACAGAACCACCACATCCTGCTTCTTCACCTGGGGGATCATCTGAGACCAGCCACCCGGACGGCTGATGAAACTGTGGGTTTGCACAAAGAAGAATTTCTGCACAAACTGTCAGAAACCGTCTCAGGAAAGCTCATCTGCGTGCTCGCTGTCCTCACCAGGGTCTTGATCTGACTGCAGTTCGGCGTCATAACCGGATTCAGTGGGCAAATGCTCACCTTCAATGGCCACTGGCATGCTGGAGAAGGGTGCTCTTCATGGATGAATCCTGGTTTCAACTGTACCAGGCAGATGGCAGACAGCGTGTATGGTGATGTGTGGGTGAGCGGTTTGCTGATATCAATATTGTGAACAGTGTGCCCCATGGTGGCGATGGGGTTATGGTATCGGCAGGAATAAACTATAGACAATGAACACACCCTATGGACAATATACCACCCCTACCTTGTGTTGTGCCAAAGTAGGGGTGGTATACAGAAGATAGCCATATTTAGTGAAAGACCAAGTCCATATTATGGCACAACCATCTCAAATAAGCAAAGAGAAACAACAGTCCATCACTACTCTCAAGGATCTCTACAGATAGGTCGTCCCCCCCCCCCCCCCCCACGGGACGGTTGAGCTAACGTAGGCTAATGCGATTAGCATGACGTTGTAAGTAACAAGAACATTTCCCAGGACATAGACATATCTAATATTGGCAGAAAGCTTCTTGTTAATCTAACTGCACTGTCCAATTTACAGTAGCTATTACAGTGAAAGAATACTATGCTATTGTCTGAGGAGAGTGCACAGTTATGAACTTGAAAAGTTATTAATAAACCAATTAGGCACATTTGGGCAGTCTTGATATAAATTGTTTGACAGAAATGCACATGCACTGCTGCCATCTAGTGGCCAAAATCTAAATTGCACCTGGGCTGGAATAATATATTATGGCCTTACTCTTGCATTTAAAAAATGATGATACAAAAACAATTAAATAAACGTTGGTTTTTTCTTTGTATTATCTTTTACATGATCTAATGTGTTGTATTCTCCTACATGAATGTAACATCTGCACAAACGTCAAAGTGTTTCCTTTCAAATGGTATCAAGAACATGCATATCCTGCTTCCGGTCCTGAGCTACAGGAAGTTAGATTTGGGTATGTCATTTTAGGTAAAACTTTGAAAAAAGGGGGTGGATCCTTAAGAGGTTTAAGGCAGGAAGGTCAGCCAATCTGTAAAATGTAAAGAAATTTGAACGTTTCTTCAAGTGCAGTCGCAAAAACCATCAAGCGCTATGATGAAACTGGCTCTCATGAGGACCGCCACAGGAATGGAAGATCCAGATTTACCTCTGCTGCAGAGGATATGTTCATTGGAGTTACCAGCCTCAGAAATTGCAGCCCAAATAAATGCTTCACAGAATTAAAGTAACAGACACATCTCAACATCAACTGTTCAGAGGAGACTGTGTGAATCAGGCCTTCATGGTCAAATTGCTGCAAAGAAACTACTACTAAAGGACACCAATAATAAGAAGAGACTTGTTTGGGACAAGAAACATGAGCAATATACATTATACCGGTGGAAATCTGTCCGATTTTTGGTTCCAACTGCTGTGTCTTTGTGAGACGCAGAGTAGGTGAACGGATGATATTCGCATGTGTGGTTTCCACCATGAAGCATGGAGGAGGAGGTGTGATGGTGCTTTGCTGGTTACACTCTCAGTGATTTATTTAGAATTCAAGGCACACTTAACCAGCATGGCTACCACAGCATTCTGCAGCAATAAGCCGTTCCATCTGGTTTGCGCTTAGTGGGACTATAATTTGTTTTTCAACAGGACAATGACCCAACACACCTCCAGGCTGTGTAAGGGCTATTTGACCAAGAAGGAGAGTGATGAAGTGCCGCATCAGATGGCCTGGCCTCCACAATCACCCGACCTCAACCCAATTGAGATGGTTTGGGATGAGTTGGACCGAAGAGTGAAGGAAAAGCAGCCAACAAGTGCTCAGCATGTGGGAACTCCTTCAAGACTGTTGGAAAAGCCCTCCAGGTGAAACTGGTTGAGAGAATGCAAGAGTGTGCAAAGCTATCATCAAGGCATAGGGTGGCTACTTTGAAGAATCTAAAGTCAAAAATATATTTTGATTTGTTTAACACTATTTTGGTTATTACTTGATTCCACATGGGTTATTTCATAGTTTTGACATCTTCACTATTATTCTACAATGTAGAGAATATAAACAATGAAGAGAAAGCCTGGAATGAGTAGGTGTGTCCAAACTTTTGACTGGTACTGTATATTCAGTTAAGTTAGATCTTTAGAAAGCGGCGAGGCGCTGCTCTTACTGTAACAAAAATGAATGCTGAAAATATATTATCATTACCATCACACTCTTAGAAAAACCCTTCTTGGTTCCGGGTAGAACCCTATTGGGTTCCATATAGAACTCTCTGTGGAAAGGGTTCTACCTGGAAAAAAAAGGTTATTCAAAGTTGGGGACAGCCAAAAAACCCTTTTAGGTTCTAGATAGAACCGTTTTTTTCTAATAGTGCAGTATAAAACACTAATGTTGTTTAGGTATCATTTTATCATTTATCATCTAATCATTTTTTGTTGTTGCTTGCCCTCTACTTCTATAATGGCAAGTTTTTCACTATCCCACTCCATGCTAACCATGCTTGGCAAAATGTATAAAATACAACAGTATTATGGTAATAGTACAGTAGTAAAGTGGTAGTATAGAAATGTGCCGTGTCATGAATCTCTGTGCCAGCAGAGGAAAAGAGAGACCTACCTGGCAACAGACCACAACAGACTATGGGATGTGTAACTGTAAGGAAACTTTATCAATATTACAGCACAAATTCAGTTGCTAGTAGATCCAGTTCCCATACCACCCTCACATAATAGGGTACTGCAAATGACACTAGTACATAATCATGTTGGGGCATCTGTCAAAAGACCATTTCTAAACACGACCACAATCACTATTCAACAACATACAAAGTTTCTCTACAATATGACTTCAGTCAAAGTGCAATTTCTTTCTCTCTCTCACAGGCACACACACACACACACACACACACACACACACACACACACACACACACACACACACACACACACACACACACACAAACTGCCCGTCATCAATATTTGAAGTCAATATTCTTAACGTTTTTGTGACTCTCAAGCTCATGTCATCAAGCTGTCCAGAGTACAGGTCTGGTATACTCGTATAAGGACAATTCACACAAACTACAAATGATGCATTCTATAGCCTACATATTCTGTAGAGGGTTCATCTAACCTCTGAACCAAGACGGTCAGGGAGGATGAGCCCTACATCCAAAATGGGCCTATCATTTATCATGTATAAACCTGCAAATATCGAAACGTCCCGCTAACATATTGCAATGAATAACGTTGTATAAATCTCACGATTTCAAATTAAATATTAAATTCAACCAACGATAAAAACGTAAATGTCAGTGTTTTGTCCTCACACTGACTGCTCGTTCACTGTAGAGCTTGTTGTATAACTGTGTCGTTTGCATTGACACAATATAACTAAATACAGGGATTGACAACGTAACCAACCTTACAGGCAGCCCGAAACACTTCTAACAGGCTAGAATAGCAACAATATTGCAGCCTAAAATCAGAGATAAGAGAAAGAAGGGGAAAGGGATTGGAATGAAGTTTTCTCTCCCTCGTCTCGCGCTGCACACGGGCGCTGTCCATTTCAGCACTACAAGATCGAGAGGCAAGCGAGAGTAGTGGCTCAAATATCTTGTAAAAAAAAAAGCCTTTGGAATGCAATATCAACATGCACACTATTTTTCTTTGATTGCTTTACTCCGAAAAAGTATTGTATTGGGGCGTTAATGATAACAGGACAAGATATTTGGGCAGAAATTGATCTTAGGATGCAGGCCATGAGTCAAAAGTCATAGGCTACATTAATACTAACAGTGATATGGGGCTGCCGGTGTCGTATAATCCGATAATGGAATATGTTCCGTTGATTAAACAAACACAAGCAATATCAAAATGCACATGTTTTTTTTAGGCTACAGCGTCTACTTACCAAGGTAAATGTTACCACACTGGCTAATGTAAGATTGGGCTAGCCTATGCATCAGCATAACTTCGATAGCAACCATACCTCATATTCTATTCTTGCTTGGACACAGTTTGACATAATACGAAATGAACACATTTTCTGTAATTTTCTTTCATCCGGTGGCGGTGCACCGGCCCAGTTTTATGTAACCATCTCAGACAGAGTATACAGAAGGCGCCATGCAGCTCTTGCTGTTAACGACGATGTCTCACAGGTAAACCCGTGGCCAAACGGCCTTAGGCTACTTCAAATGTCCTTACTTCACATATTGACAAACATTTTCCAAATATAGCCTAGGATACACATTCGGCGGCATTGTATGATGGCAAATGGCAATCTATATTCTGTAACGAAGCAGGCAGATCTCAGTGTGTTGCACCAGAACCTGCCATATTCCTGGCAGTCGATGGCCCTATCAATTTCAGGCTACTATTGTTTACTACAAACTCAATGACAACAATCTCCCTGCCAAAGATGTGCACACTAGTTTAGTGTATCGTTGTTATCTAATCTGATTTTCACGGGAGGAGAAATACGCTTAACACCGGCAATCGAGTACCACTGAATGTTTTGATGAATAACAAAACATGTGTTTTTATATCGATCATTCTACCGATGCCAATCTTATCACAAAGTCGGTTTGTAGACTTACTGTACATAATACGACAAATTAACAATCGTGCACAGATATTGCAATGTACGCGTTTAGCACCAGCCTACCCAAAAGTGCGGCGCATCACAGCCTAAGAAACACAACGAAATGCTGCAGTGGGTTGTTTTCTATGTTAGGCTTTTAGGCTGTTATATTTTCCCACCGTGCAAAATTTCCCATCTCGAATACATAGTCCTTCCTACCTTATCGCCATCAACATGGTAGACTCAGGAAACTCGGCTCCAATTGAAGGAAGGAGTTGTGTAGGCTACCACACCCGTAAAGCCATGTCGACCACCACCTGATCGATACCAGGCTATGTGTATGCAACGAAATTACAATGGTTGTAAGGTTCTTGCTTTGATTATCAATTTTAAGATGAAAGGTTGATGAAAAAGACTCGTGGAGGATAGAAGCATAGTTTCAAAGGCTCTGGCACCACAGAAAACACCCCTACATGTTAGAATAGGCTCGATTAGATGGATGAGCATTTTGGGGGGGAAGGTGGGGGAGAGAATGGTCTCGTCAGGCTACTGACGCTCATTACCATACATTCGTTTGGACAATATTTGCAGCGTGTCATAACTACCACGAAATTAAATCAAATTTAAGCACAAAATCATATATTGTTGTTTGATAATCATAATTTAAAAAAAAAAAAAAATTGTTGAGTTTTTGAAGCTGTCAAAATTGTGGCCATCCTCTTCTACTTATAATTTTTCCTACTTGTCTGAACAATATTATGGCTAGCTCAGTGAAGGATATTAGCAATATATCTATTAAGCTTAAATATAACGGGAATCAGGTTGAGGTTAAGGCAGGCAGCCAATTCAAGCAAAAAAAGAAGATGCTGGTCAGAGAGCAGCTCTGCGACATTTTTATCAAGTTATTGACAGACTATAGAACCAACCAATTCATCAAAACATGCAACCATTTTAGAAAAAGCTAAGAATTGACCTACTTTATACGCATTACAAGGAACCCAGAAAGGCGTTGTTCTACTGCAGATGTCGAAAAGATTCGTGAGAAACTGGGATTGTCGCCATATTGTTGCTGCTGCCTCAGTGCTTGCAGCTACCCTGGCTACATAATTGATGACACTCAGCAGAAATATAAGGGAGTGTCGGCAAATGCATTTTACTGAAGAAATCAGTGACCACCACCACCATTCATTTGTGCGTCAACAACAGGCCTACTGTACATGTTAACACAATAAAGAGGTGAATTGTTATCTAACTTTTGTTCAAATACCTCGACAAGAGAGAGGTGAAATAGTTAAAAATACTAGCCTGTAGGGCGTTCAGCACAGGCACAGCAACTGAATGGGCCATATCAGCTGATCATTGTGGACCACTTTTTCCAGTCTTGTAAGATTTATGATATGCCGTTTAGGCTACTGTAGACCTACATCGTGGCCAATGTAGCCTAATGAGTTGTTGGCATACAATAATGTTTTACTGTCTGTAAGTGATCATTAGGCTACTGATGTGGGCTACATTGATGACATGAGACACTGCGTAAATTGGGCCTAAAATTCGTTGCAAATAATGATATGCAAAATCTGAAATTATATTGTAGCCTATGATAGCCGGTATCAACATTATCCCAGTCCCTAGTTATTGATAAGTGACCTCACACACAGCCTACAGTAAAAAAAAAAGGAGACCAAACTTGTTATTACGTCACAAAGCCGACAGCTCTTTGCTTTGAAACAATACATGAATGAATCAATCAATGATTGGAGATCCACCAATCCACCTGCCAGTTTAGTCCACCTACATTTTCCTCACATAAAGATGGACTTTAGGACATTTGGAATCTTTTTACAATGTGCCCTGTCCATAAGTGTATTGTTATCTGAAGTTTCAGCACAAGGAAGTAAGTCCTAGATCAATACCAGATATATCATGAAAAGAATTGTGCGCAACGGGCGCGCTAAATGTTGCCAATAAGCGATGACGCGAAAGCTGATTCCAGCCTATTGAGGGAGGCTTGTGCTACGGGCTGGCACATGCGCAGATTAAATATATCGCTGGAACGCCGATTAAGTCGTTCACATGTCCTAATAATTCGAAACCAGGTGTTTTAATCAGAAAACCAGGTGTTTTAATCAGTATGTTTACTTTGATATTGACCTTACATCGATTATGATAAGCAGAGTAAAGGTGTTTACTTTTGCCATACTCGGCCTACTGTGATAATCAGTTTCATATGTGATCATTAGTGCGCATGCTTGACCTGCATAACTTTCAACTGAAACTTAAATTTACATTCTACATTTCCATTATTCTGCGATGGTGATGACAGCATGCGGACAGCGGCCATTGGCGGACGCTCCAGGAGGGTCACGTGTTGTTGGAGGGCGCAATGCACCTTTGGGTGCATGGCCTTGGCAGGTCAGCGTGCAGGTGAGGTCCTGGCACCTCTGTGGCGGGACCATCCTCAACAGCCTCTGGGTGCTCACCGCTGCACACTGCTTCACTATCGTTCCGTGAGTCATCTATATAACCAACAAGAAATAAATCACATGAATAGCCTATATTACATCTACATAGGCTACCCAGCCATCACCATGCCTAATCATACATGCAAAAAGATAAAGACAAACAGGTAGAATCACTTGAGATACATAATTGAAAGTGTCACTGATAAAAAACATTTTCTTCAATTGCTTATAGGCTTAATAAGACAAAATTATTTAACTTAGAAATGACATTGCAGTGGCAGATACATACTTTCTCATCCTTCAATAATGCATGTTTCCTTCTAGTCAGTAAACAATGGAAAAAGCTGCTGATACTCTTCTGCTCAAAATAATAATTTCTGTTGTTTAACCCCCCAACTGCTTTTGCTGTGCCCAGACCCCATAGGAGGTCCAGTCTGCGCGTGGTGGCAGGACTCAACGTGCTAACAGAACCAGGGCAGTACTCCCAGCGCCGCTATGTTGTGGAGGTCAGAGCCCATGAGAAGTTCCACCACCCCAGCTACTCCAACGACATAGCTCTTCTGCGTCTCAGCTCTCCACTGGAGTACACAGACTTTGTCCAGCCTGTCTGTACAGTGGAAGACGAGATGGAGGAGTTCAATTTAAACCTCAACCAGTGTTTCATCAGTGGTTGGGGCAGCACTTCTTTCAAAGGTTTGTGTGGGATCTATTAGGAAATGACAACACAATATGATACAATACAACCGTTATTAATCAAACTGTAACATCGGAAACTGGCCTCCTGCTCTGCTCTCAACCCCCCGTATAACACAAACACATCCATTTGAGAGGACAACAGGTTCAGCCACAGTGCAGCACCCCTGGATGAAGAGAAGTTTAGGTGTTGAGAGCCTTAGCCTGGGTACCAGTTTGTTTGTGCCATTGTGATTGCACAAACATTTCTGGGACCAGGCTATAAGGGTATAACAGTGCTGAATGTTGAATTTAGCAGTAGATGAATACAGCATTTTTTAAATTTATTTTTATTTCACCTTTATTTAACCAGGTAGGCCAGTTGAGAACAAGTTCTCAATTATAGTACAATTGCGACCTGGCCAAGATAAAGCAAAGCAGTACGACACAAACAACACAGAGTTACACATGGGATTAACAAACGTACAGTCAATAACACAATAGAAAAATCTATATACAGTGTGTGCAAATGTAGTAAGAATAGGGAGGTACGGCAATAAATAGGCCGTAGTGGCAAAAGGAATGCTTGTTGCGAAATATGAAACTGATTCTAGATTTAATTCTGGACTGGACATGCTTAGTGTGAGTCTGGAAGGAGAGTTTACAGTTTAACCAGACACCTAGGTATTTGTAGTTGTCCACATATTCTAAGTCAGAAAAGGTCCAGAGTAGTGATGCTAGACGGGCGAGCGGGTGCGGGCAGCGATTGGTTGAAGAGCATGCATTTAGTTTTACTTGCAGTTGGAGGCCACTGAAGGAGTATTGTATGGCTTTGAAGTTCGTCTGGAGGTCTGTTAGCACAGTGTCCAAAGAAGGGACAGAATTATACAGAATGGTGTCGTCTGCGTAGAGGTGGATCCGAGAATCACCAGCAGCAAGAGCGACATCAATGATGTATACAGAAAAAAGAGTCGGCCCAAGAAATTGAACCCTGTGGCACCCCCATAGAGACTGCCAGAGGTCCAGACAACAGGCCCTCCGATTTGACACACTGAACTCTATCTGAGAAGTAGTTGGTGAACCAGGCGAGGCAGTCATTTGAGAAACCAAGGCTGTTGAGTTTGCCGATAAGAATGCAGTGATTGACAGAGTCGAAAGCCTTGGCCAGGTCGACGAAGACGGCTGCACAGTATTGTCTTTTATCGATGGCGGTTATAATATCTTTTAGGACCTTGAGTGTGGCTGAGGTGCACCCATGACCTGCTCGGAAACTAGATTGCATAGCGGAGAAGGTACGGTGGGATTCAAAATGGTCGGTGATCTGTTTGTTGACTTGGCTTTCGAAGACCTTAGAAAGGCAGGGTAGGATAGATATAGGTCTGTAACAGTTTGGGTCTAGAGTGTCTCCTCCTTTGAAGAGGGGGATGAACGCGGCAGCTTTCCAATCTTTAGAGCTCTCAGACGATACGAAAGAGAGGTTTAACAGGCTAGCAATAGGGGTTGCAACAATTGCAGCAGGTAATTTTAGAAAGGGTCCAGATTATCTAGCCCGGCTGATTTATAGGGGTCCAGATTTTGCAGCTCTTTCAGAACATCAGCTATCTAGATTTGGGTGAAGGAGAAATGGGGGAGGCTTGGGCAAGTTGCTGTGGGGGGTGCAGAGCTGTTGACCGGGGTAGGGATAGCCAGGTGGAAAGCATGGCCAGCCTTAGAAAAATGCTTATTGAAATTATCGTAGATTTATCAGTGGTGACAGTGTTTCCTAGCCTCAGTGCAGTGGGCAGCTGAGAGGTGCTCTTATTCTCCATGGACTTTAGTGTCCCAGAATTTTTTGGAGTTAGAGCTACAGGATGCAAATTTCTGTTTGAAAAAGCTAGCCTTTGCTTTCCTAACTGCGTGTGTCTATTTGTTCCTAACTTCCCTGAAAAGTTGCATATCGTGGGGGCTATTCGATGCTAATGCAGTACGCCACAGGATGTTTTTGTGCTGGTCAAGGGCAGTCTGGAGTGAACCAAGGGCTTAATCGGTTCTTCGTTCTACATTTTTTGAATGGGGCATACTTATTTAAGATGGTGAGGAAAGCACTTTTGAAGAATAACCAGGGATCCTCTACTGATGGAATGCGGTATCTTTCCAGATTACCGGGGCCAGGTCGATTAGGAAGGCCTGCTCGCTGAAGTGTTTTAGGGAGCGTTTGACAGTGATGAGGTGGTCGTTTGACCGCGGAGCCATTACGGATGCAGGCAATGAGGCAGTGATCACCGAGATCCTGGTTGAAGACAGCAGAGATGTATTTAGAGGGCAGGTTGGTCAGGAGGATATCTATGAGGATACCCATGTTTACGGATTCAGGGTTGTACCTGGTAGGGTCCTTGATCATTTCTATAAGATTGAGGGCATCTAGCTTAGATTGTAGGAAGGTCGGGGTGTTAAGCATATCCCAGTTTAGGTCACCTAACAGTACAAACTCTGAAGATAAATGGGGGGCAATTAATTCACATGTGGTGTTCAGGGCACACATGTGGTGGTCAGGGCACACCTGAGGGCTGAGGGGGCTCTATAACGAATGGCAACAATGAGAGAGTTATTTCTGGAAAGGGGGATTTTTAAAAGTAGAAGCTCGAACTGTTTGAGCAGAGACCTGGATAGCATGACAGAACTCTGCAGTATATTGCAACTCCAACCCTTTGGAAGTTCTATCTTGGCAGAAAATGTTGTAGTTGGGGATGGAATTTTTGGTGGCCTTCCTAAGCCAGGATTCAGACACGGCTAGGACATCAGGGTAGGTGGAGCGTGCTAAAGCAGTGAATAAAACAAACTTAGGGATGAGGCTTCTGATGTTAACATGCATGAAACCAAGGCTTTTACGGTTACAGAAGTCAACAAATGATAGTGCCTGGGGAATATGAGCGGTACTGGGGCTACAGGGACTGGGTTAACCTCTACTTCACCAGAGGAACAGCGAAGGAGTAGGATAAGGGTACGGCTAAAGGCTATAAGAACTGGTCGTCTTGTGCGTTGGGGACAGAGAATAAAAGGAGCAGATTTATGGGCGTGGTAGAATAGATTCAAGGCATAATGTACCGACAATGGTATGGTAAGTTGCGAGTACAGTGGCGGTAAACCTAGGCGTTGAGTGACGATGAGAGAGGTCTCGTCTCTGGAGGCACCAGTTAAGCCAATTGAGGTCTCCGCATGTGTGTGTGGTTGGACAAAAGAGCTATCTAAGGCATTTTGAGCGGGGCTGAGGGCTCTACAGTGAAATAAAACAGTAAGAAGTAGCCAAGACAGTAGTAGACAAGGCTTATTGACATTAGAGAGGCATAAAGCAAACAAAGGTGTTGATCAGGAGAGCTAAGACAACGGGTAAATGGCGATGAAAGGTCAGTTTGGCACATACAGGATCTGAGTTTAAGGCTGGGGCCGACAGGTAAACAAAATGAGGTACCATGTTATTGAAACAGTCCAGGGGGCATCAGCTGTGTAGCCGAGTGATCATAGGGTCAAAAGAGCAACAATAGGTGAGTCAGGGTGTCGTTTGGTAGTCACTACTACGCTAGGCGAGCAGAGGACAAAGAGTTCATAAAAGCTAGCGGGCCGGGACTAGTAGATGGTTCTTCGGCGACATCGTAACATAATAGCCCGTTGAGACCACATCGGGCAATCACGTCGGCAGTCCAGTCGTGATGGATCAGCAGGGCTCCTTGTCGACAAAGAGTCCAGGCCAATTGGCAAAGGAGGTATTGTAGCCCTAGAATTAGCTGGTATATGGCCCTAGCTCGAGGCTAGCTGGTGCTTTCTTCGGGATAGAGGCATTAGCTAATATTAGCCACTTGTTTGCAGCTAGCTAGCTGCGATGATCCGGTGTAATGATCCAGAGCGGCAGGAATCTGGTGATGTGGTAGAGAGAAGCAGTCAAATATGCTCTGGGTTGATATATCGCTGTGCAGACAGGCAGGTGTTGTCTGAGCTAAGGCTGGCTGGCTGATGACCGAGAAAAAAGTGAATACCGCTAGCCGTGGCTAACAAAGACAAGTAGCTAGTTAGCTGGCTAGCTCCTGATAGAAGTTCCAGGAATAAAAATAGCAGATCCGTACCACATTGGTTGAGGTAGGTTGCAGGAAAGTATATTTAGTTCGTAGATAGAAAGTGAGATTAAGATGTATACGAAAAAGACTATTGCTATTTACACGGGATAAAACGCAGGGTAAGACAAAGACAAACACACACTACGCCATCTTGGAACAATGTGTGTCTGGTATCTCTTTAGGAAAGCCAATGGACACACTGCAAGAAGCTGAGGTGGAGCTGTTTGAGCGAAATACTTGTAACCAGATCGACTGGTACAACGGTTACATCAAGAATGGCATGATCTGTGCTGGCTCTGAGACCGGGGGGGTCGACACATGTCAGGTGAGGTGGCCATTATGTCTGTGTCCAAAATGGCACCCAATTCCCTTTATACTGCACTACTTTTGACCAGAGCTCATGGAAAATAGGGTTCCATTGAATAAACTTGTGTTCGCCATGATAATACCATAAACATACTCTGTTTTCACTGCATTATGAAGGGAGACAGTGGAGGTCCACTCCAGTGCTTCAGTGAGGATCAGGAAAAATTCTACATTGTTGGCGTGACAAGTTTTGGGGATGCCTGCGGATTGCCTAAAAGACCCGGAGTGTATACTATGGCCAGCAAGTACTCAGCCTGGCTGAAGACAACTCAGTCAAGATCCCTGTCAGCCGTCTGTCAGCTAGATAACCATTTCATCTTAGTCCTGTCCAGTGTAGTTTCTAGACTAATCTGAATGAGGTGAACTGCTGAATCTAGTCCAGTGTTTGACATAAACTACTCTCTCATGGATGGTCATTACATTTTGATGACTTGACATTGTCAATAGTTCTGTCACTTCTCAGGAGTAGCCTAAATAAACCATATTATTCAAAGGCTCCGTAGGCTATATTTGATGGGTCATTTCAACAATTTAATGATTGTTGAAGGATAAACCTGTGAAATGCCAAAAGGCCATTGTTTCCACTGTCTTACTTTATCATAGTAGCCCATTAAAACATTAGCTAGGCCTTAAGGAACATGAAATTAAATGTTGTAGCATACTAATAATTTCTTGAGAGAATTCTATACTATTATATTCCTTGGGACTACTAGCCTACTTATATTGGCAAGATTTTGATCTCACAGGTTGGCAAAAATGTCAAGTTCAACCACTGAGCAGAGGTGCCCCTCTTGTGATTGGTCCCAAAAACATTTTAAAAAAAATATATATATATTATATCATTAATGGATTATGTTTTAAATGCGACTTAAATGTTTACATTTTTCTGTTTCACAAATATATTGTTCAAAAAAATCTGTTCAGTTACTTACTACTGTCGTGTCTTTGGCTATGCCGGATTAAGTGATATGACATGCTATTCTATACAATCCTTTCTCTGTAATTAATATTACTTGATTGAGCGTATCATGTAAATGTAATTAACTAGAAAGTTGGGGCACCAAGCTGTTATCCCTCCTGAATAAACTCTTAAAGACCTAGTAATATTTTACATCAATAGCAGTCAATATTACTCGTCACCTTATTTCAGTCTCATCTGAAAGTTGTAAATTCTTGGTTATCTTCACGAACCCTGGCTAACAAGTTGAATCAGCAATACAAAAGTGGGTTTAATTATTTATTTACTAAATACCAAACTAATCACACAGAATTACATATACACAGAATTAATCATACCTTAAATACAAATTATGTCATAAAGGAAAAAGTCCCTAGCGGACGGAACAGATATGACAGCTGGTTACACAAAGGATTGGGTTTGAGTGAAAGAGTGGGAAGACTGAGGAAAAAAAGGAGAAGCTGTGCTATCGTAAATACAATAACCTATGCATTATAAATTACCGCCCATTTGGAAAAGGAAAATGCAATAAATATTTACTCTGAGGTGCGCTTCAATAGGTTGGTGGTAGATGGAAGGCCGTGTTGCCCAACAGAGTCCTTTGAAGAGTGTCTCTGGTGGTAAACGGGAAACATTGTAGCGTCGTCGTGGGTGGTAGGCGGGATACTCTGTCTGTCCTTTCCTAGCCCACGTTTTTAGCTGCTGTTGCTAACTCAACGGCTAGAATGTCTCACTTCTTTAGTGAATAAGAGTTCAAAGTTCATACCATTCACAACAAAAGCTCACGCTGAGGTTGGCTTAGTTCTGTAGTTGACATGTTAGTCCTTTTTAACGTATGGACCGTCGTCCTCGGAACAGGAGGTTACATTTTCGTCAATGGCTTATATAGTGGAGGGAGAAGGGTGTGTTTTCATAGTTTTATAACCCATGTGTCTTCACAAGGGCGGGCCACTGATTGAGCAGAGCCCTAACCTTATGAAAACCCAAATCTCTCATGGAAGCTAAAATTACATTTAATCTTTTCACCAATAATTTTATATTCAAACAACAATTCCATGTGAATCTGATAACTATAATGTGTAGACTTTCCACTGTACCATTTATGTCATCCTATCATTGATGAGAATGTTTCAGATGACAACCGAACTGACATCATATTCATTAAGTACCAACGCATATGTTCAACTGGTCGGATTACCAAAATATGGTTCATTTCCCCCCACCTTCTGATGTTCACAGAATCTCTATGTTAACCAAGGGATTTTCAATAGTCACATCAGTAGGGTAGAGAGAGGAAAAAGGGGGGGGGGTATTTATGACTGTCATAAACCTACCTCCAGGCCAGCGTCATGACACTACTCTGCCCCTCACCCAATGGGCATACGACCTGATAAAGATGTCTTTTACTTCTGGTCGAGACGTCTTATAACCCGTCATGTTTTTCATTATGTATATTTGACGCCATGAAAAATACGTCTTATTTTGGTTGATATCTGTTTTTTGGTTGAAATCTGATTGAACTACTGATCAGTTATCTAAATACTACTCAATTAATAGACACCAATCTATATAAACATGTTCATAGTGTTTGTGGTTCATGCACCCATTGCATATAAGACACAAGAACCATTACAATTATTACAATTTGAGTAATGTTCTTTTTCAACAGGGTTTGCATGATTCAGCTTAGCACACTTGGTAAACAACAGCAGGCAGAGCGCACCAAGCCGGGTTAGGGTGTATGGCATGCTGTACCCAGTCAACACGCTGGGCTCTGGCGTATTCCGTTTGAGATACAGGGGACTCGGAATGGACTTGGGTGGCTTCATGTGGGCTGAGAATTTCCAGAGTCCGGCAGAATCATATTACTCAGGGCTCTGGCTAATGGTAATCGGGCCGAATCCACTTCAGCTTATACGGCTCAATACATTTTTTTGAGGAGTAAGGCCATTTAGGTTTTTATTACACTCAACATGCATTCTTCTAAGATCCTCAAAGTTCTTTGAAGAATCTTAGGGTTCTTAGCACTGAAAATGGCTCCTAAAAGGTTCTTCGAAGAACCCCATAGGAGGTGGGGTTCATCGAGGAACCTTCTTAGTTGGGGGTTCTTGCAGGAACCTAACTGCCCAACTGAAACATTTCGATTTGAAAGGACAACCGGTGCAGCCACTTACCTTAACTGAAAAATGTAAACATCTCAATTTAAGGTTTGTCCCTTGTATGATCTAAATTTATATTGTTTTATGATAATACCATCTGTCTTTTCATATGTGTACCAATCTTTCTAAAACAGAAAATGGACACAATTCAATGGATATCAAGAGGTAAGAATATGTAGGCTATAAGAATATGTTGAAGGCTGGCTGTACTGCGTGCAGATGACTGAACAGCTCGCTTTTGACAAAAGTATGTCTATTGGTATGTTATGCAGTTCGCATTTACCATCGTCCTCCCTTACCATTACAATAAATATCCCATACGTCATTATCAAAACAGTTTTTTTTTCATTCACATTCAACACAAAAATCAAGCTATGAATTCTGTTGTGTGCATGTTAAGTTAATCATCTGTATACGTACTATTTTTTTGGACTTCACCCTCCCTACACCTCTGATGAATATAACAGGAAACCTGTTCGATCACAATGCACTGCAAATTCATTCTGGCTGTGGATATGGAGAACATCAACACATTAACATCAACACGCCAGAGGATATATCCATCGGACTTGGGGCTCTGCTGGGAGTTTACCTCATTTAGATTTTATTATTCTGCTTTGCTACTAAAATCATAACACTGAGAACTAAGACATTGTGTTATTGTTGTGTGTATTGTTATCATTATTAATAATAGGAGACGGGGGGGTAGTTAAAAAATGAACCCCAAAAGGTTCTTTGAGGATACATTAAAAGGGTTATATGAAGAACGTATAGGGGTTCCCCCACAGTTGAACTATGAAGAACCCCTAAAGGATAGTCCAGGGACCTTTTCTTTTTAGAGTGTAAAGCAGCGATTTGTTGGGGAGAAAAACGTCAAGGAACGTTTTGCTAGATAGCTCATTTTAGTTAGCTAACATTAGCTCTCTGGCTAATCCTCCATAGACATGTTATAGCTAGCTAACGTTTTTACATTTTGATACTATCTGTTTAGTTAATGTGTGTGTGTGTGTTCTCTCTCTGTCTCTGTGTGAGAGACAGGGAGAGATGATGATCACAATAGCTTTAGATAGCTAGCATGACAAGATTCTCATCATGTCAACATTGTGTCATGCTAGCTTTGTGAGTGTGTGTGGTTGATTAATACAAATACAGGAAACATTGATTGTGTGTGTGTGTGTGAGACATTGTTAGCAAGCCTAGTTATTGAAACGTGTACGCCCCAATATGAATGTGAAGTTCTTCTTGATTCATCAAGGATCCTTGAATTTTTGTGTGTTTTGTATTTGACAATATGATAAATTTTGTATATCACTGCTCCCCCTCAACACTCATTCTGAAGTTACACTTCTCAACAGCCTTTTTCAATTATTATTATTATTTTTTTTTCAGGAATCTTCTAGCTTGGATGGAGGAGAGAACAAAGCGAAGTAGTACAGTATTTATCCAGCCTGCTGACTAAGAAATGTAAATAGCTGAGGTTTTGCTGTTCATCTCTCTCTATATATCTCAGTTTGTCTGCCTGACTGACATATTGCTGAGGGAAACGATAGTCAGTGTACTTGCTAGGCTAAGTCTAACTTAGTGAAGACCTTAGGTAATGATTAATCATGATTTGTTTCTGTCTTTACAGTTCCTGAAACGTCAATGACCTGATGCATGGCCTCTACACCCACTCAGTAACCAGTGATCTATTCTGCTACATCCCGGGGAATGGAGAGAGCAGAACCACCCTTCCTCAAATCCATAATCATTAACGGAAAGTTATGTGTGCGAAATGTTACTTTTTTCTCTTTGATACTCTGATCTTCAATGTGTATTGATTCCTACTAACCGGCTTGGTAAGAGCTTGGTTTGTACTAGCTATGCTGATGATCATTAATGTTTGTTTTTCTCTGCATCAGGTCTCACTGAGACTGGATTCCCCATGAGACATCCTATTCAGCTGACCATGCTTGCCTGGTCGTAGTGTAAGTAGATTCAATTGAAATAGCACCGCTTCTAATAATATATTTTAACTCGCCTTTTTTTTCAGGTGCAAAACCCATGTGTCCTGATTCAACAGACACCTCCACTTTCTCTCTTACTCATTCTCCCTGTCGCTCTGACAGAGATCATTCTCCCTGTCGCTCACTCAAACTCACACAGATGCGCAGTTGCAGAGAAGAGATTTGCCAATTACACCCCCGCTAACAAAAAAAAATCACTGTTCGGCACTAAATGTAATTTTTATTCAGACATTTGGAACAACACAAATAAATAATCATACAATTTAAAACTGTATAAATATAAAAGTATATACAAAAATAAGAAATATCAAAAGAAGTAACAAAGACAAATTTGTGGGGATTTGACACTCGAGCATCAATACATTACCCATCCCCTAACACTGTCAACCAAGAGTCAAGACTAAACCAATTCACCTCGGTGGTGTGCAGACTGGTTTATATTATTCTTAACGATTTCACACAAACCAGAAAAAAATGCAACAATGTCTGAAACTTTATATTCACAGTATTATGAATGAATTGTGGTTTATTTGGTAGTATTTCATAGTGTGACTAATTTTACTAATTGCATTGGTACTGTACAAAGGTGCGCTATTTGATAGATTTCCCCCGCCCCCCTCCCCATCTCGTACTTCTGAGTGGGAGACCTTCCCAAGCAGCAGCCTGCCTAGCTCACAAACTAGAATCAGGGCGCCCACTCCGACAAGGTTAATTGACTCACAGTCCCACACGGTGACATTATATCATTGACGTGAAATGCAAATAAGCGATAGAAAACCAATCGCGCAAATGTCACCAGTCCGATTTAAAAAAAATGTTTTATGAGGCTGGCCCGTGCCGCCTCATAGCATCGTCTCACAAATAGGTATTTTCTAATGAGTTGTAGACTTAACATCTGGCACATAATACTTTCCTGATTTGCCTAGTTAAATAAAGGTTAGAGAAAAAAGACAAAAATAATAGCGGCACAATTAGAAAATAGCCTAACATTAGTTTAAAAAAAAGTTCATCCAAGTGTTTCTTGCAGAGATTGAGATCCTCTGTCCAACTTTCGACACTCAAACTATCCTGTCTGATTTATCGATAGTTATGCACGTGGAAATGGGATTTATTTAGGCTACAATTATAAACTGATTTGTTTGAGCCCTGAATGCTGATTGGTTGAAAGCCATGGTATATCAGCTGTGTACCAAAAACATAATTTTTGCTGTTCTAATTAAGTTGGTACCCAGTTTATAATAGCAATAAGGCACCTCAGGGGTTTGTGGTATATGACCAATATACCACAGCTAAGGGCTGTTCTTTGTGGTATATTGAGTGGCTGCTGCCAACATACTGACTCAACTCCAGCCACTTTAATAATGGAAATTGATGGAAATTGATGTAAAAAATGTATCACTAGCCACTTTAAACAATGCAACTTAATCAAATCAAATGTATTTATAGAGCCCTTCGTACATCAGCTGATATCTCAAAGTGCTGTACAGAAACCCAGCCTAAAACCCCAAACAGCAAGCAATGCAGGTGTAGAAGCACGGTGGCTAGGAAAAACTCCCTAGAAAGGCCAAAACCTAGGAAGAAACCTAGAGAGGAACCAGGCTATGTGGGGTGGCCAGTCCTCTTCTGGCTGTGCCGGGTGGAGATTATAACAGAACATGGCCAAGATGTTCAAATGTTCATAAATGACCAGCATGGTTGAATAATAATAAGGCAGAACAGTTGAATTAATAATGTTGAATTAATAATGTTTACATACCCTAAAAACCCTTTTAAAATCACGTATTCCACAACTGTGCGATAGCACACAGGCTTCAGTGCGGGAGAAGTCCAAAAAGCTACTGCAGTTTGCCCTACCACTGACTGCTGCACTTCAAGGGTAACCACATGTCGCTTCATTGAAGATTTTTTTTTAATGTCTAGCTGTCTTTTGGACTGCTTTGAGTTCAGTGACAAACACACCTCAGAGAACTTGGCAGAGGAACTGTTGAGAGTGGCCAGAGAATGGCAAGTAGATGGAAAGTGGTGTATTGTGTTAGCGACAATGCAGCTAAAATAACCAAAGCCATGAAATTGTTCAAATGGATCCATCATCCATGTCCATGTCTGAAGGTGATGAAGCCCACTGTGGACAAAGTGAAAGCAGCCGTGGAATACAGGAGCACAGTAGGTGCTGAAAAACTAAAGTCTACACAATGCCAGATGGGGCTGCCTGAGCTGAGGCCTAAACAAGACTGCACTACAAGGTGGAATTCAACATGTTATATGTTGAAGAGGTTTCTTGAGTCAAAGGATGCCATCATCTCTACTTTGGCCATTGTCAATGCACCTGTTGATGCTCTGACCCAAGAGGAATGGGAGGTGGTGGAGGAGGTGTTCAGAGTTCTGGAACCCTTTGAGCAGGTCACTGTGGAGATCAGTGGAGTGAGGTACATTAAGCAGTTATTACTACATCATTATTTAATCCAGTGTTATATATGTATATGAGCAGTAGATGAAAATGTAGTATCAGTGGACAAAACATGAACCTGAACTAATAAGTTACTGTTCTCTCTTTTCAGCTATGTGACAGCCTCAACAATGATACTGCTGTGTAAGGGTTTGCAGCGAATCACAGCCAGCCGCCAGAGAGAAGCAAACGTAACCACAGGACATGTGACAGAGTTGATGGACACCCTATGTTCATCAATGGAATATAATTACGTGCTATCAGAAACCGCTGTGCTTGACACCAGGTTTAAGAAGTTAACCTTCTGTGATGCCAGAGCGATTGATGAGGCTCTTTAAAGAATAACCTCAGCAACAGGGAGGGACAGCCCTGGCAGTTAGCTGGCTCAGGCAACAGGAAGAAGAGGGAGCAGATGGAGCAGATGGAGCAGAAGCACCAGCAATAGTGCCACAAACGTCTGCTGTTTGACGAGAGAGCAACTGGGGATGCAGCATGAAGGAATCCCTCAGCCGATGCCATAATGGAGGTCCAGTCCTATTTGGAGGAGCCCCTCCAAAGATCTGCAGATCCTCTGAGCTGGTGGAAGAACAAGACCTCGGTCTACCCACGGCTTACTAAAGTCAGGACAGGGAGTCTCTGCATAGTGACCACATCCATTCCCTCTGAGAGGGTCTTCTCGAAAACGGGACAAATAATTCCTGAGAGAAGAAAGCTCATCAGCCCCTCGAAAGTGAGGCAGCTTGCATTTCTGAATGCAAATCTCTCATAAAAGCTAAATATGGTCAGCATTGCTGTGTGCTGCTGGTTATAACATGGCAATAAAGAAGAGAGCGAAAAAAGGGACCAGTTTAATGTTTTAAGTGGGATGCTGCAGTTTTGCACATTGTTATTTATTTTTCTTTGATATGGTACAATATTCTATTATTATGTTGTTCAGATTGTATTTGTTTTGAATTGTTACATTTATATGCACTTTGTTTCTATAGATTAAAAAGTTATACTTTAAATGCAAATGTTTAATAGCATTGTTTTTCATAATAAACCAATGCATTTTTAAATAATAAATAATTGTGGTTAAGGTAGAGTGTGATTTCATTTAATAATTTAATTAGAATTGTTTTAACACCAGTCAATATCAAACTATCGCAAACTGTTTGACTTGAAAAAATACAAAACATTTTTTTTAAAGAGCCGTTTGGGAGCCAAATGAGCCGGCTCTTTTTGGTGAGCTGAGCCGAACGACCCGGCTCGCGCCCCGGGTATTCAGTCAATCAGTGGCCGCCGCTGCCAATATGTTGCAATGACACCGTTTGGTTGGCCTGCATATAAGCATATTTTAAGGCAGCCTCCACTGCAAAGTGGACTGGACGTTACGATGGGGGTGCATGCGTAAATTCACTCTGGAGTTCTAGAGGGAACTCAGAGTGTGCTCTGGGCGTTCGTAAATTAATCAATTATTCTGCGCTTTGCCCCACTCAGACGAGAGTGCTCTGAAATCGGAGTGAATTTACGAACGCGCCCATTGTGTATGACGAGTTGAGTTCGCCAATCATGGTGCTCTGTTGTGTGGCGCGCACTCAACGATCAATGTTGGGAGTGCGTCATCAAATGTAACAGTTTTTGACCGTTTGAATAAAGGCTTCTCGTACCAGTTTGTCAATGTAGCTAGTTAGCGAACGCCTGGTCGAGCCGTATAGCTAGCAACATCTGGCTAACTTACTTTGCTAAGATGAACTCCTGTGCCAAATTGTTCATTTTGATAGCCATCGCAGGAGTTTGTGTTATCTTGTATTTGGCCACTTTGGAGGAACATGTTACAACAGACCGTGAGTAGCTAGCACAGCGTTTAGTAAACAAACATTCCTTGGCTGATATACCTGTATTATACTCGGTGTATTATATACAGTTGAAGTCGGAAGTTTACATACACTTATGTTGGAGTCATTAAAACTCGTTTTTCAACAAACTATAGTTTTGGCAAGTTGGTTAGGACATCTACTTTGTGCATGACACAAATAATTGTTCCAACAATTGTTTACAGACAGATTATTTCACTTATAATTCACTGTATCACAATTCCAGTGGGTCAGAAGTTTATATACACTTAGTTGACTGCCTTTAAACAGCTTGGAAAATTCTAGAAAATTATGTCATGGCTTTAGAAGCTTCTGAAAGGCTAATGGACATAATTTGAGTCAATTGGAGGTGTACCTGTGGATGTATTTCAAGGCCTACCTTCAAACTCAGTGCCTCTTTGCTTGACATGGGAAAATCAAAAGAAATCAGCCAAGACCTCAGAAAAAAATGTAGACCTCCACAGGTCTGGTTCATCCTTGGGAGCAATTTCCAAACACCTGAAGGTACCACGTTCATCTGCACAAACAATAGTACGCAGGTATAAACACCATGGGACCACGCAGCCGTCATACCTCTCAGGAAGGAGACGCATTCTGTCTCCTAGAGATGAACGTACTAGAGGTCGACCGATTATGATACCGATTATTGGAGGACCAAAAAAGCCGATACCGATTAATCGCCAATTTTTTTGAATTTATTTTTTATTTTTTAATGCATTTGTAATAATGACAATTACAACAATACTGAATGAACACTTATTTTAACTTCATATAATACATCAATAAAATCAATTTAGCCTCAAGTAAATAATGAAACATGTTTAATTTGGTTTAAATAATGCAAAAACAAAGTGTTGGAGAAGAAAGTAAAAGTGCAATATGCAATAAGCTAACGTTTCAGTTCCTTGCTCAGAACATGAGAACATATAAAAGCTGGTAGTTCCTTTTAACATGAGTCTTCAATATTCCCAGGTAAGAAGTTTTAGGTTGGCCTCCCGGGTGGCGCAGTGGTTAAGGGCGCTGTACTACCAGAGACTCTGGGTTCGCGCCCAGGCTCTGTCGTAACCGGCCGCGACCGGGATGTCCATGGGGCGACGCACAATTGGCCTAGCGTCGTCCGGGTTAGGGAGGATTTGGCCGGTAGGGATACCTTGTCTCATCGCGCACCAGCGACTCCTGTGGCGGGCCGGGCGCAGTGCACGCTAACCAAGGTTGCCAGGTGCACGGTGTTTCCTACGACACATTGGTGCGGCTGGCTTCCGGGTTGGATGTGCGCTGTGTTAAGAAGCAGTGCGGCTTGGTTGGATTGTGTATCGGAGGACGCCAGTACGGGAGTTGTAGCTATGATACAAGATAGTAGCTACTAATAATTGGATACCATGAAATTGGGGAGAAAAAGGGGTAAAAAAAAATATATATATGTTTTAGGTTGTAGTAATTATAGGAATTATAGGACTATTGGATGTTCTTATAGTCACTTTAGTATTGCCAGTGTAACAGTATAGCTTCCGTCCCTCTCCTCGCTCCTCCCTGAGCTCGAACCAGCAACGCAATGACAACAGCCACCACATCGAAGCAGGGTTACGCATGCAGAGCAAGGGAAACAACCACCCCAAGGCTCAGAGCGAGTGAATTTTGAAACCCTATAAGCGTGCGCTAACTAGCCAGCCATTTCACTTCAGTTACACAAGCCTCATCTCGGGAGTTGATAGGCTTGAAGTCATAAACAGCGAAATGCTTGACGCACAACAAAGAGCTGCTGGCAAAATGCACGAGAGTGCTGTTTGAATGAATGTTTACGCGCCTGCTTCTGCCTAGCACCGCTCAGTCAGATACTTAGATACTTGTATGCTTGTATGCTCAGTCAGATTATATGCAACGCAGGACACGCTAGATAATATCTAGTAATATCATCAACCATGTGTACTTAACTAGTGATTATGATTGATTGTTTTTTATAAGATAAGTTTAATGCTAGCTAGCAACTTACCTTGGCTTACTGCATTTGCGTAACAGGCAGTCTCCTTGTGGAGTGCAACGAGAGAGAGACAGGTCATTATTGCGTTGGACTAGTTAACTGTAAGGTTGCAAGTTTGGATCCCCCGAGCTGACAAGGTGAAAATCTGTCGTTCTACCCCTAAACGAGGCAGTTAACCCACCGTTTCTAGGCCGTCATTGAAAATAAGAATGTGTTCTAAACTGACTTGCCAAGGTAAATAAAGATTAAATAGAGGTGTAAATAAATAAATAAATAAATAAATAAATCGGCACCCAAAATACCGATTTCCGATTGTTATGAAAACTTGAAATCGGCCCTAATTAATCGGCCATTCCGATTAATCAGTCGACCTCTAGAACGTACTTGTGTGAAAAGTGCAGAACAACGGACCTTGTGAAGATGCTGGAGGAAACAGGTACAAAAGTATCTATATGCACAGTAAAACTAGTCCTATATCGACATAACCTGAAAGGCCGCTCAGCAAGGAAGAAGCCACTGTTCCAAAATGGCCATAAAAACGCCAGACTATGGTTTGCAACTGCACATGGGGACAAAGATCGTACTTTTTGGAGAAATGTCCTCTGGTCTGATGAAACAAAAATAGAACTGTTTGGCCATAATGACCATCGTTATGTTTGGAGGAAAAAGGGGGACGCTTGCAAGCCGAAGAACACCATCTCAACCTTGAAGCACCGGGGTGGCAGCATCATGTTGTGAGGGTGCTTTGCTGCAGGAGGGACTGGTGCACTTCACAAAATAGACGGCATCATGATGCAGGAAAATAATATGTATATAGTGAAGCAGCATCTCAAGACATCAGTCAGGAAGTTAAAGCTTGGTCATTTGCGGTCTTCCAAATAGACAAAGACCCCAAGCATACTTCCAAAGTTGTGGCAAAATGGCTTAAGGACAAGAAATTCAAGGTATTGGAGTGGCCATCACAAAGCCCTTACCTCAATCCCATAGAAAATTAGTGGGCAGAACTGAAAAAGTGTGTGCGAGCAAGGAGGCCTACAAACCTGACTCAGTTACACCAGCTCTGTCAGGAGGAATGGGCCAAAATTCACCAAACTTATTGTGGGATGCTTATTGTGGACCCGAAATGTTTGACCCAAGTGAAACAATTTAAAGGCAATGCTACCAGATACTAATTGAGTGTATGTAAACTTCTGACCCACTGGGAATGTGATGAAAGAAATAAAAGCTGAAATAAATCATTCTCTCTACTATTATTCTGACATTTCACATTCTTAAAATAAGGTGATGATCCTAACTGACCTAAGACAGGTAGTTTTTACTAGGATTAAATGTCAGGAATTGTGAAAAACTTGAGTTTAAATGTATTTGGCTAAGGTGTATGTAAACTTCTGACTTCAACTGTATTCACTCTTATACACCTGTATTATTTAATGCCTATACAAACTAAATCAGGATTCAATACAATGTTTTAGCCTATTCAAAATATGCTGATGATATGCCTCTAGTTGGCCTTCAGCTTGAGGGGCTAGACGTTGATGATCTCGGACCACGATACACATATTAATGACTGAAATCACGTAGATGACATGCTGACCAGACCGGAAACGTTGTGTGCGCGAGCGTCGCAAAATAAATGTAGAAATCCATGTTATTCAATTATTGCACCCATCGCGTCTGTGATGCCAAGGGCTAAAATAGAACTCCTTTCTATTTCTGAAGCAGATCGCACTGAAAGTCCTGCCTCTCCCATCCCCTCATTGGTTTATAGAAGCAGGTACCCACGTGCCATCTTCTCATTGGTTATACCCACGTGGGTGATTGAAAGACAAACTGTTTTGCCGGTAGTCGTGGTAATACTATGAAAGTTTTGATGCGATCACCATATCAATTCAAAGATGAAAAAGCCTGGAAGGAGAGATGACTAGAAACGATTCGGTTAACCGTTTTGTGTGTGGATTAATTTGTCTGTGTAGAGGACCTTGTTATTTTACCTGAACTGCACAACTCAATGTTTATATCCCAGGACAAATTAGCTAGCAACAGCAAGCTAACTAGCTAAATTGCCATACTTTTAATGCTTTTCGACCTGTCCCCAAATGAATGTCATTGGTTCAGAGTTTGTTTTGCTATTTTAACCTGCGTGTCGTGATCGTGTTTGGTGTAGGGGGACAAAATACATTTATGCACGATAGCGCACACGCGCAGCCGGTTTGGGTTCTGTGTAAGGCCTACTTCTGTGGTAACATTTCTCCAGCCCCATCAGCTTTATGTACCAGGTATTCATGTCTTCAAATGGTGTGGCTGGCCATTAGGCTGAAGCACAAACTCAGGATTGTGGTTCTTGTCTTCGTATTTAGTGAATTGTGGAAAGAGACCAGAGAGACCATCAACGATGATGCCATTTGACTATGATGATTATGGTGGCGGTCGGTTCGTTGGTGGCACTCCAATTGACCCTAGTATTTGGCCGTGGCAAGTCTCCATCATGCACCGTCCGACCGCAGCAGATCCTTTTCAGCATCACTGTGGAGGAGCCATCATCAGCCAGAACTGGATACTGACAGCTGCCGTATGTGTTCATGCACCACAGCATCGGTATATACCACAGCATATATTAAGTCTACCGTTTCGCTACTTTAGTAGTCTTTTTCCAAAACTTTTCTTTGCCCTTTTTGTTGCAGCCTTTCAAGCAACCTGATAGTCAAAGCTGGGACCACGGATACAAACCACAATGACGCGAACACACAGGAATTACAAATTGAGAGGATAGTCCCGCACAAACTTTTTAATCCTATCACACTGCGATACAACATTGCACTTCTGAAGTTGAAACCCCCCCTTGTATTCAACACCTTTGTGGATGAAATTTGCATCCCAGATAATTCCAATGTTGAAGAACATCAGTATGGTATCTGCCACATAACAGGCTATGCAGGGCCCAATGGTAAGTCTTACAACAAAATAACATGGTTTACATCGTCAAAGTAGAGCTGGCCATATAGCCTACTGTAGGGGGCTTGAAATGATGGTCATGGGAAGAGCTGTTTTGTATACTCAGTGTATTAAAAACAAAAATATTATAGTGTATAAGCCTTTAACACAAATTACAGTTAACCTATTTGCTCTTTGACAGCAAACACCAGCATTTTACAAGAAGCAGAAGTGAAGAAAATTGGCACTCCCAGGTGTAACATGCCTACCTGGTGGAACTACAAAGTGGCTAGGGACATGTTTTGTATGTCTCATCCCAGTGGCATGGGTGGTCCTGATGGTTGTGAGGTAAACAGAGGCTGTTACATTCAGACAAGAGATGTGTCCCCAATGGCACCCCTTTTGACCAGAGCCCTGGGGTGCCATTTGGGACACAGACATGTCCTACATTTTGTTTAATCTCTGACATTTTAGATAACATGTTAGTTAGACAAAAATATAAAGTGTTCTTTTATTTCAGCTCTTGAAACATCTCAGAAATGTCCCATATGCACAAAAAGATATCAAATGTTGTGCACACATTTGTTTACATCCCTGTTAGT
Source organism: Oncorhynchus clarkii lewisi (assembly GCF_045791955.1). NCBI lineage: Eukaryota > Metazoa > Chordata > Actinopteri > Salmoniformes > Salmonidae > Oncorhynchus > Oncorhynchus clarkii. The sequence continues at coordinate 69,978,072 of NC_092155.1, forward strand.
GGGCATTTCTTTAGCCAAGATAAATCGATCCACCTGACAGGTGTGGTATATCAAGAAGCTGATAACACAACATGATCATTATACAGGTGCACATTGTGCTGGGGACAAAAGACAACTCTAAAATGTCTAGGTGTTGTCACACAACGCAATGCTACAGATGTCTCAAGTTGAGAGACTGTGCTATTGGCATGCTGATGGCAGGAATGTCCACCAGAGCTGTTGCCAGATAATTGCATTTTCATTTCTCTACCATAAGCCGCCTCCATCGTTTTAAAGAATTTAAACATGTGAACAAAGTGCCCCATGGGGGCAGTGGTGTTCTGGTATGGGCAGGCATAAGCTATGATTAACAAACAAAATAGCATTTTATTGATGGCAAATTGAATGCACAGAGATACCGTGACGAGATCCTGAGGCCCATTGTCGTGCCATTCATCCACCGCCATAACCTCATGTTTTCAGCATGATAATACACAGCCCCATGCAACAAGGTTCTGTACACAATTCCTGGAAGCTGAAAATGTCCTAGTTCTTCTATAGCCTGCATAATCACCGGACATGTCACCCATTGAGCATGTTTGGGATGCTCTGGATCGATGTCTACAACAGTGTGTTCCAGTTCCTGCCAATATTCAGCAACTTTGCAGAACCATTGAAGAGTAGGAGGACAGCATTCCACAGGCCACAATCAACAGCCTGATCAACTCTATGCAAAGGGGATGTCACGCTGCCTGAGGCAAATGGTGGTCACACCAGATACTGACTGGATTTCTGATCCACGCCCCTACCTTATTTTTAAAGGTACAGTATCTGTGACCAACAGATGCATATCAGTATTCCCAGTCATGTGAAATCTATAGATTAGGGCCTCATTTATTTCAATTGATTGATTTTGTTACATGAACTGTAACTCAGTAAAATCTTTGAAATTGTTGCATTTATATTTTTGTTCATTTATGTTGTAAAAATACATGTTATGATAATTAATATTCTTCTAAGAAAATCACCTCCCGAAAGAACATGAATCCCAAAGTAGTTATGTTAAGTTTAAATGTTTGCTTATCGCTTGTTTTTCCTCAGATGAATCTTGGGGGCCCTGTGAGCTGCTTCATGCCTGCAAACAACCGCTACTACATCTATGGGGTGCGGGTGTATGCCAAAGACTGTGGTGTGCCTCGTCGGCCCAACATTTACCTCAAAGTGAGCAAGCATTTCTACTGGATTCAAAGAGAAGTTGGGGACAGCGCCCCCCCCATCCTTGCACCAATTCACAGTCGTTCTTTGGCCATGTGCTTTTTGCTTTCCAGCTTAGCTAAGGTGGTGATTTGACAGTTTCCACACCAGTTACATTTGTGACATTTTATTTATTAATTTAATTTGAGAGCAGTCTAAATATTTTTAACTAAACATATGATACTATAAATAAAAAGTATGGAGGAAAGGATTTTGAGCGCTCAGACAACACAAATGAAGCTGACACCCCCCCACAGGGGCAGGGAGCAGCGCCATAGACACCAGGCTTGGAGGGGTGGGGTGAATAGTAGAGACAGTCAAAAGTTTGCCATGCAACATCAGGGTAGATGCTACTGTACGTAATGACTTTTTTGTTGATGCAGATTGTAGAACATTGGGTTGCCTTGTATTTGATATCTCAGACGACAAATGAAGTAGACTTTACCCCCCCACATATACTCATTCCAAAATGTAACTTGCCTGCAAATGTTGTGAAAAGCTGAAGTTAAGCCAAGAGATCTAGAAAACATTAGGACATTCAGCTGAGAAAGATTCCATTTTCCTCTGTAATAATGTGGTAACGCACAATATTTTCATCCATCTCTTTTCGTTAGTCTCCGCCACAGCATCTCTTTTCAACACTTTTAGGAATTAGCGACTGAGCAGCCCAACCACAAATTACAGAAATGGGTGGGCTGTTGATGTTCAAAATGAAGTGACTGTCAGGTCGTAACACCAATCAGACATCAAGTGGGAGAGGCTGTAGCAGAAACCAGCGGCTGTGAAAAGAGACTAGTGGCTTTACAGATCACAGAGCAGAGACATGCTGACAAAAGCAGATTTTATTTTTCATTTTGCTAAACCAAATAGAAAACAAATGATCCCCATTGACAACATGACAGAACGTTGGTCAAATAGGACACGTTTGCCTCTGAGTTGGAACTCATTGCATCACTGACAATATTGAGAAGATCTTATACAGCATTTATGCATAGTGAACAGCCTTGAGGTATATATATATTTTGGGCCCTTGATGTTTACAAATAACATTAATCATCCGAAATATATTGTTTTAGCACTACACAAGTACAGTACATTGTGTTTACAATAGACTAAAAGCTTAACATCCTTTATTGTTTTCAGTTTTACTACAATTGGCACAGTGTTTATTACAAAATATATGGAAATATTGGCAATCCTGATCATTTGTCCTAGCCTGGTCCTATACCGGTTTGTGCTTTTGCCAATTGGAGCTGGCACAATAGTACAAACAGGCTGGAACTCAAGCTAGGTTTTTCCATGGATAGAATCTTGAAAAACTTTCCCCTTATTTCCAGTTTTGGATAGCACCAATGTGTCTAATGAATGTATGGCAGGACAACATGTTGTCACACCCATAGAATTAGATTGAGTAGAACGGGCTTGGAACCGCTCACACCATGAAGATTGAGTGGTAAATTCCTTCTAGTTCTATGGTCACACCACTATAAGATAAGATGATGATTTAAACATGCAAAGGTGGAATGATACAGTAGCAGCTTGGCAAGAAAGCCAAATACCACAGAATAGTTCCAAAAACATTTTTTATGAATCATTAAATGTAACTTTACTCTAAAGATGGACTTAAGTTACAATGTTTGTCATTCAAGTAGTTTTAACAACTTCCTAAATCAAACAAGGCTTTTGTTTTGCCACAGCATTGTGTAGGGTAGTTGAAATCTTGCATGAAAAACATTACAATCATTTAAATAATGAATTTCTCATTTGGATGGATGGAATAAAAATAGTTTGATGCTAGGCTGGATCCTTGGGATGTCCTGCTAGAGTCAACCCCTAAAAATTACATTACAGTGAATGACATAAAATAAGACAATCAACAAAAAAGAAACTTGCATTTTGGAACAAAAATATTGTTTAATATTTTGATGTTAATTTAATTAAAAAGGGAAATTAAACTTTTTTCCACAAGGAAAGGCAAACGATGTCACCATTTAAACCATACGATCACACACACACCAGTAATAATGATATGGAAAAGTGCAAATTGTTACCACCTGCCAAACCATATGATATGCTTCCTTTAATTTTGAAATGTGTTACTTAGACTACGTTTAAGTCTGTGATGCAGAAATTTGCTGTCAAGTATGAAAGATCAGTCAAGATTTATGAACAAAGAACAAGTTCATAATTTCAATGTACACAGTAACACCAGTTATACAGTTTTTGACCTCTAAAATATACCCTATACGGTCAACATCTTACCCTTCACAATCCCTTTTCTAGTCATAATACAATCAGAATAATGAAATTAAAACCTTTGACAAATAATAACAGTAAAAGTATTACAAGTTCCACAGGTTTTATAAGGCAAGAATTTGTCCTCATCTTATACCCACTGCCAACTGGGTTTGGTAATTCACCAAGTCCTTGATTTATGAAGATGTCACGTTTCATGATGGCACAAAACAAAGGGAAAGGGGATACCTAGTCAGTTGTACAACTGAATGCATTCAACTGAAATGTGTCTTCCACATTTAAAGGCACAGCAGTCTTCCGACATCCCAGATGTAGCCTCATGTGAAGTTAGTCAGAGATATAGATGCACCTTGGTGACTCAATGGGCACTCCAGAATCAACAAACAAGCCTAGCAATTGACTAGCCACGGACCCCAAGGCTTTGCCATCTGAAAGCCTGTGACAGAGGCCAGCAGCTGACTGACTGATACTTATTCAAGCTAAGATAGTGATTCAGCAGAGGAGCCTCCATGATATCAGGTCAGCCAGCAAGTTAATCAGAAGTTTATTGTTCCATATTATCAGTATTTTGTGCTTGCTAGATATTTAAATAATGACGATAAATAGAGTTGTGTAAAGATAAATATGTACAGCAGTTTAGTCGTATGTCTGTACATACATATAACCCTGACCCCATAAAACAGCAGTAAAAACAGAAGTCCATTTTATTTACATGATCCATGAGAGCACTCTCATGGAACGATTCCTGCTCATACATCAAGACCTTAAAATATTGTCCCCCAAAAATAAACACGGTCTGTTTTGTTGTGCGAGTTTGCTGCTGGTATGTTTATGTTGCACATCTGTTTCATTCCATACCAATGACAAGTGTGTTTTAAAAGTGGATTCTTCTAGCACGTCTAAAAGCGTTTAACATAGCAGTAAAGTGTAAAAAAAAAAAGATCTATGGGACAGACACGTAAGATGACCGGTCAATTCCAGCTCTGCAGTAAGTACAGCTACTGAGGTGCAGGCGTTTGTCTAACTCAGTGGGCTGTACTTACTGCTGCTATTGTATTGTTTGTGATTTTGTTTAGTTCTTCTGCATTTCTTGATGAAAAATGGAAGTGAGTAGAGGTCAACCATACTGAGCTAGGTTCATTAGCAAGTTTGTATTTTATGACCTCTTTTTAGTTCCATATAAGTCAATTAAATTTAACACCAATTTTAAAGATCAGTCCTCTGCATTGCGGTAGCACCGGCGGAAGCCAATTTGTGAGTCTCCCATCGACAATCCAGGGGACATATAGAGTGCGGCTCAAATAGCACCCTATTCCCTATTTAGTGGACTACTTTTGACCAAGGCCCATAGGGTAGTACACTATATAGGGAATAGGTTGTCATTTGGGAGGTACAGTACGCATGGTCCCAGGTCTTTCCAACTCCTTTGGTCATTGTCTCATGAGGAGTTGATCTGCATAAACTAGTCCCATAAACTGGGACTAGGCTAGGAGAGATTATGGAAGGACAAGGAAAGGTTAAAGTGCATGGGGGAAGCTTCCAGCTCGTCACGTTGACTCCACAGTCCTATCCTGACCAACATGACGGACTGTGGACCACTCAGGAGAGAGGAGAGAGCAGGGTACAGGCTGAACCAGGGAATGGATCGAGATGAGAAACACACCTCTGTATTTTCTTCTATAAAACAAGATTCACAATAATAATGTCTAGGGATAAAATCATGGTTAGGAGCAGTCGGGGAGAGACAGTGGATGAGGGTATTGGCAAACATCTACTTGATAGGTGGACCCAAGTGTCAATCAAAGAGGAGAAACCAATCATCTTCCTACTCTGTCAGTGGGAGGCAGGGAGTGGTTGGAAAAGCACCAGTAAGAAGCAGCAAAACCCCATGCAGACAGACATGCTCTAACTTCACTCCCACCCACAGCCTTAATAAACAGTCTCTGTTTCATAGAGAGTAGACTCTGGCCGAGAGAAAAAGAACGCTGGGGCAGGAATTACTCTAACAGGATGGCTAAACCAAGTCCAAGCCCATCCACCAATGCTACTCCTGCCCTGTCCTGCCAATCTGTCCCACTGCCAGATGAGTGAGTGTGAGGTCCATTCTTGGGAGAAGCAGTCCACCCCCCAGCCCCCTCTCTGTGTCTAGCGCCTCCCTCTCAGAGCCTCTACCCCAGTGGACTCCCATAGCCAGCCTCCACTCCAGTGGACCCCCATAGCCAGCCTCCACCCCAGTGGACCCCCATAGCCAGCCTCCACTCCAGTGGACCCCCATAGCCAGCCTCCACTCCAGTGGACCCCCATAGCCAGCCTCCACTCCAGTGGACCCCCATAGCCAGCCTCCACTCCAGTGGACCCCCATAGCCAGCCTCCACTCCAGTGGACCCCCACAGCCAGCCTCCACCCCAGTGTGAATGGGGCCTGGGCCCTCCTCACATGTTATAGGCCACGTAGATGGGGTCCAGCTGGTCGGCCAGGAACGAGTCCCGGAGGTGCATCCTCTGCTTCTCTCCCCGTGAGTTGATGGGGATGACCCCCGGGTCAACAACAACCACCACGCCCACAATCAGGTGGTGCTCCTCCAGAACCACGTTGGTCACCAGAGGCACCAAGTCCAGGGCCTCCTGCTCCGACCCGGCCAGCTCTGCCACTACTACCAGGAGGTTGGTCCACGTGAACACAGCACTGTGGAGAGAGAGAGACAGCCACTCATCAAGTTAACATTCAGGGGTACACAGCAGATATAGAGAATGACCGGCACCAACAGTCAGTCACTCATCAAGTTCAACATTCAACTGGTTCAGTGGGTTAGAGCACGGTGCTGTGTACCCTTCCCGTTCTTTCTCAACGCCAAGGAAACCAAACATGTGGGTTTATACTAGATACAGTCTAGATACATATGATACATATGTCAATGTCAAACACAGTTCTGGTACAGACCACAAAACAGTCACATCAGGTTACAATACACCTATTGAAGCATGCATGTACTGTGTGTGTCTGAGCAGACAACAGTATCTCACCTCTCAGCGATGCTGCGGTGTGCCCGGGACACAGAGGTCTCGATGTCGATGGGGTGGTAGCGAAGCCCCCTGAGCTCCAACGTCTCATCCAGCTGGCCCACCACAAACAGAGCGTCATGACGATCTGAAGGGAAGGCAGGCAGATGGATCAGGAGTGAAAATAGATTTGTCATCAACACAGACCGCTTAGAAACCCAACACCCAGGGTGCTGCTTTTATCTCAATATCAAATCATTTCTGGGTAACAATTAAGTACCTTCATGTGATTGCTTTCAATTAAAATGTAAAGAGCAATTTTGCTAGGACTGTCTGGAAGGGGTCTGAGTGGGAGGGGAAAACTGAAAACTAACTGTTATTGGCAGACAGGTTTGGAACTCTTTCTTATTGGTCTATTAACCAATTTACCGCCTAGTGATGTCACCAGGCAGGCCAAAGCTCCATCCCACCAAACCAGGCTGAAATTTCAGGCAATATTTTCAAACAGCTCTTACACTAAAAAGGGTATTATCATAATTATCACAGTATTATTTCAACCTCATCCACTGCACCTACATGGTGTATGTGACAATAAAATAAAATACATTTACAAAAAACAGAAAAATAACATTTTTGACTGCACTGGGCCTTTAAAAAAAATCTAGTTGGTTTTAAAGCACAATCAAATAAAAATGTATGTGTCACATGCACCAAATACAACAGGTACCTTACAGTGAAATGCTGAATACAACAGGTACCTTACAATGAAATGCTAAATACAACAGGTACCTTACAGTGAAATGCTGAATACAACAGGTACCTTACAGTGAAATGCTGAATACAACAGGTACCTTACAGTGAAATGCTGAATACAACAGGTACCTTACAGTGAAATGCTTACTTACAAGCCCTTAACCAACAACGCAGTTTTAAGAAAATACCACAAAAAAACAAATAATTAAAGAGCAGCAGTAAAATAACAATAAGCGAGGGGGTACCGGTACAGAATCAATGTGTGGGGGCACCGGTGTCAAGGTATGTACATGTAGGGAGAGTTATTAAAATGACTATGCATAGATAATAACAGTAGCGTAGAAGGGGGGCAATGCAAATAGTCTGAGTAGCCATTTGATTAGAATTTCAGCAGTCTTATGGCTTGGGGGTAGATGCCTCTTGGACCTAGACTAGGCGCTCTGGTACTGCTTGCCGTGCGGTAGCAGAGAGAACAGTCTACGACTAGGGTGGCTGGAGTCTTTGACAATGTTTAGTGCCCTCCTCTGACACAGCCTGATAGAGGTTCTGGATGGCAGGAAGCTTGGCCCCGGTGACTGGGCCGTACGCACTACCCTCTGTAGTGCCCTGCGGTCAGAGGCCGAGAAGTTGCCATACCAGGCAGTGATGCAACCCGTCAGGATGCTCTCGATGGTGCAGCTGTTAAACCTTTTGAGGATCTGAGGACATGAATAGGTTTTGTTGTGCCCTCTTCACGACTGTCTTGGTGTGCTTGTGTTAGTTTGTTGGTGAGGTGGACACCAAGGAACTTAAAGCTCTCAAGCTGCTCCACTACAGCCCTGTCGATGAGAATGGGGGCATGCTCGGTCCTCTCTTTCCTGTAGTCCACAATCATCTCTTTTGTCTTGATCACCTTGAGGGAGAGGTTGTTGTCCTGGCACCACACGGCCAGGTCTCTGACCTCCTCCCTATAGGCTGTCTCGTTGTTGTCGGTGATCAGACATACCACTGTTGTCATTGTCAAACTTAATGATGGTGTTGGAGTCGTGCCAGGCCGTGCAGTCATTAGTGAACAGGGAGCACAGGAGGGGACTGAGCACGCACCCAGGGGGCCCCCGTGTTGAGGATCAGCGTGGCGGATGTGGTTACCTACCCTTACCATCTGGGAGCAGCCCGTCAGGAAGTCCAGGATCCAGTTGCAGAGGGAGGTGTTTAGTCCCAGGGTCCTTAGCTTAGTGATGAGCTTTGAGGGCACTATGGTGTTGAACGATGAGCTGTAGTCAATGAATAGCAATTCTCACATCGATGTTCCTTTAGTCCCGGTGTGAAAAGGTAGTGTGGAGTGCAATAGAGACTGCATCATCTGTGGATCTGTTGGGGTGGTCTGCAAATTGGAGTGGGTCTAGGGTTTCTGGGATGATGGTGTTGATGTGAGCCATGACCAGCCTTTCATGGCTACAGATGTGAGTGTTACGGGTCGGTAGTAATTTAGGCAGGTTATCTTACGTGTTCTTGGGCACAGGGACTATGGTGGTCTGCTTGAAACATGTTGGTATTACAGACTCAAGACAGGGAGAGGTTGAAAATGTCAGTGAAGACACTTGCCAGTTGGTCAGCGTATACTCAGAGTACACGTCCTGGTAATCCGTCTGGCGCTGTGGCCTTGTGAATGTTGACCTGTTTAAAGGTCTTACTCACAACGGCTGCGGAAAGCGTGATCACAGTCGTCCGGAACAGCTGATGCTGTCATGCATGTTCCAGTGTTACTTGCCTGGAAGGGAGCATAGAAGTTATTTAGCTTATCTGGTAGGTTTGTGTCACTGGGCAGCTCGTAGCTGTGCTTGCCTTTGTAGTCTGTAATAGTTTTCAAGCCCTGCCACATCCGACGAGCATCAGAGCCGGTGTAGTACGATTCGATCTTAGTACTGTATTGATGTTTTGCCTGTTTGATGGTTCGTCAGAGGGCACTGCGGGATTTCTTATAAGCTTCCGGGTTAGAGTCCCGCTCCTTGAAAGCAGCAGCTCTACACTTTATCTCAGTGCAACTTTTGCCTGTAATCCATGGCTTTTGGTTGGGGAATGTACGTACAGTCATTGGGGACGACGTCATCGATGCACTTATTGATGAAGCCAGTGACTGATGTGGTGTACTCCTCAATGCCATCGGAAAGAATCCCGGAACATATTCCAGTCTGTGATAGCAAAACAGTCCTGTAGTTTAGCATAGACCAAACTACCCCCTTTCAACCTGCATAAATGACATTTGGTGAGATGATCTTAAAACAGAATGAACATGCTTTGTACGACTAAGAACAAGTCTTCAGATTGGTTTGGTGTAGCAACTAGTGGGGGGTGAGAATGGCCACACCCCAAGAAAGATATGACTTGGGAGAGTCCATAACATGCTAAATGCTAGGATGGTTACATTAGAAGGGTCTCTAACCTCCGGTGGACCCCAGTAGCTCTGTCCTCTTGACAAAGCCCAGGTATCCCGTCCTGGCCCACAGGGTGTGGGGCTCCCCGAAGCTCAGCCTCGTGTTGAAGTGGTCCGCCTGCAAGCTCTCCTCTCCATAGATGGTGTAGTAGCCACTGGAACTGTGGGGACTCTGAACCCAGATCTAAACAGAGAGTGAGAGGGCTTCATCATCCTCTACATCAGGGATGGGAAACAGGCGGCCCTCCTTTTGAAGGCCATCTGATCAATTCCACACAAAAAACACACACACATTATACATAGATAAAGATATATATATATATATACAGTGCCTTGCGAAAGTATTCGGCCCCCTTGAACTTTGCGACCTTTTGCCACATTTCAGGCTTCAAACATAAAGATATAAAACTGTATTTTTTTGTGAAGAATCAACAACAAGTGGGACACAATCATGAAGTGGAACGACATTTATTGGATATTTCAAACTTTTTTAACAAATCAAAAACTGAAAAATTGGGCGTGCAAAATTATTCAGCCCCCTTAAGTGAATACTTTGTAGCGCCACCTTTTGCTGTGATTACAGCTGTAAGTCGCTTGGGGTATGTCTCTATCAGTTTTGCACATCGAGAGACTGAAATTTTTTCCCATTCCTCCTTGCAAAACAGCTCGAGCTCAGTGAGGTTGGATGGAGAGCATTTGTGAACAGCAGTTTTCAGTTCTTTCCACAGATTCTCGATTGGATTCAGGTCTGGACTTTGACTTGGCCATTCTAACACCTGGATATGCTTATTTTTGAACCATTCCATTGTAGATTTTGCTTTATGTTTTGGATCATTGTCTTGTTGGAAGACAAATCTCCGTCCCAGTCTCAGGTCTTTTGCAGACTCCATCAGGTTTTCTTCCAGAATGGTCCTGTATTTGGCTCCATCCATCTTCCCATCAATTTTAACCATCTTCCCTGTCCCTGCTGAAGAAAAGCAGGCCCAAACCATGATGCTGCCACCACCATGTTTGACAGTGGGGATGGTGTGTTCAGCTGTGTTGCTTTTACGCCAAACATAACGTTTTGCATTGTTGCCAAAAAGTTCAATTTTGGTTTCACCTGACCAGAGCACCTTCTTCCACATGTTTGGTGTGTCTCCCAGGTGGCTTGTGGCAAACTTTAAACAACACTTTTTATGGATATCTTTAAGAAATGGCTTTCTTCTTGCCACTCTTCCATAAAGGCCAGATTTGTGCAATATACGACTGATTGTTGTCCTATGGACAGAGTCTCCCACCTCAGCTGTAGATTTCTGCAGTTCATCCAGAGTGATCATGGGCCTCTTGGCTGCATCTCTGATCAGTCTTCTCCTTGTATGAGCTGAAAGTTTAGAGGGACGGCCAGGTCTTGGTAGATTTGCAGTGGTCTGATACTCCTTCCATTTCAATATTATCGCTTGCACAGTGCTCCTTGGGATGTTTAAAGCTTGGGAAATATTTTTGTATCCAAATCCGGCTTTAAACTTCTTCACAACAGTATCTCGGACCTGCCTGGTGTGTTCCTTGTTCTTCATGATGCTCTCTGCGCTTTTAACAGACCTCTGAGACTATCACAGTGCAGGTGCATTTATACGGAGACTTGATTACACACAGGTGGATTGTATTTATCATCATTAGTCATTTAGGTCAACATTGGATCATTCAGAGATCCTCACTGAACTTCTGGAGAGAGTTTGCTGCACTGAAAGTAAAGGGGCTGAATAATTTTGCACGCCTAATTTTTCAGTTTTTGATTTGTTAAAAAAGTTTGAAATATCCAATAAATGTCGTTCCACTTCATGATTGTGTCCCACTTGTTGTTGATTCTTCACAAAAAAATACAGTTTTATATCTTTATGTTTGAAGCCTGAAATGTGGCAAAAGGTCGCAAAGTTCAAGGGGGCCGAATACTTTCGCAAGGCACTGTATACATATACACACACACATTATATATAGATAAAGATATATATTATATATATATATACACATATATATACATATACACACACACATTATATATAGATAAAGATATATATTATATATATATATATATATATATATAGATAAAGATATATAATTATATATATATATATATACATACACATATATATACACACACACACACACACACAGAGTTGAAGTCGTTACTTCAGCCAAATACATTTAAACAATTACGTTTTTCACAATTCCTGACATTTAATGCTAGTAAACATTCCCTGTTTTAGGTCAGTTAGGATCACCACTTCATTTTAAGACTGTGAAATGTCAGAATAATAGTAGAGAGAATTATTTATTTCAGCTTTTATTTCTTTCATCACATTCCCAGTGGGTCAGAAGTTTACATACACTCAATTAGTATTTGGTAGCATTGCCTTTAAATTGTTTCACTTGGGTCAAACATTTTGGGTAGCCTTCTACAAGCTTCCCAAAATAAGTTGGGTGAATTTTGGCCCATTACTCCTGACAGAGCTGGTGTAACTGAGTCAGGTTTGTAGGCCTCCTTGCTCGCACACGCTTTTCCGTTCTGCCCACACATTTTCTATAGGATTTAGGTCAGGGCTTTGTGATGGCCACTCCAATACCTTGACTTTGTTGCCCTTACGCCATTTTGCCACAACTTTGGAAGTATGCTTGGGGTCATTGTCCATTTGGAAGACCCATTTGTGACCAAGCTTTAAGTTCCTAACTGATGTTTTGAGATGTTGCTTCAATATATCCACATAATTTTCCTGCCTCACGATGCCATCTATTTTGTGAAGTACACCAGTCCCTCCTGCAGCAAAGCATGATGATGCCACCCCTGTGCTTCACGGTTGGGATGGTTTTCTTTAGCTTGCAAGCCTCCCTTTTTCCCTCCAAACATAACGATGGTCATTATGGCAAAACAGTTATATTTTTGTTTCATCATACCAGAGGACATTTCTACAAAAGTACAATCTTTGTCCCCATGTGCAGTTGCAAACCATAGTCTGGCGTTTTTATGGCCATTTTGGAGCAGTGGCTTCTTCCTTGCCGAGCGGCCTTTCAGGTTATGTCGATATAGGACTCGTTTTACTGTGGATATAGATACTTTTGTATCTGTTTCCTCCAGCATCTTCACAAGGTCCTTTGCTGTTGTTCTGGGATTGATTTGCACTTTTTGCACCAAAGTACGTTCATCTCTAGGAGACAGAATGCGTCTCCTTCCTGAGCGGTATGACGGCTGCGTGGTCCCATGGTGTTTATACCTGCGTACTATTGTTTGTACAGATGAATGTGGTACCTTCAGGTGTTTGGAAATTGCTCCCAAGGATGAACCAGACTTGTGGAGGTATACCATTTTTTTTCTGAGGTCTTGGCTTATTTCTTTTGATTTTCCCATGATGTCAAGCAAAGAGGCACTGAGTTTGAAGGTAGGCCTTGAAATACATCCACAGGTACACCTCCAATTGACTCAAATTATGTAAATTAGCCTATGACATCATTTTCTGGAATTTTCCAAGCTGTTTAAAGGCACAGTCAACTTAGTGTATGTAAACTTCTGACCCAATGGAATTGTGATACATTGAGTTAAGTGAAATAATCTGTCTAAACAATTGTTGGAAAAATGACTTGTGTCATGCACAAAGTAGATGTCCTAACCGACTTTCCAAAACTATAGTTTGTTAACCAGAAATTTGTGGAGTGGTTGAAAAACGAGTTTTAATGACTCCAACCTAAGTGTATGTAAACTTCCGACTTCAACTGTAGATATATTTATTTATAAAAATAATACAAATCAGAACTTAGCCGGGGTCTCAATTTACTGTTGAGAATTAGGATAGTAGAATACAGCAGGTGCAATTTCAAAATGTGTTTGTGCATCAGCAGGTTTTCTCTTATGTCAGTGACGGTCAATTAACCCAAGTTCACTAACATCACTAACACTGGTTTGTGTCAAGAACTGCAACGCTGCTGGATATTTCACACTCAACAGTTTCCTGTGTGAATCAAGAATGGTCCACCACACAAAGGATATCCAGCCAACTTGACACAACTGTGGGAAGCATTGGAGTCAACATGAGCCAGCATCCCTGTGGAACGCTTTCAACACCTTGCAGAGTCCATGCGCCGACAAATTGAGGCTGTTCAAATGTGCAAATGTGTGTGTGTGTGCGTGTTAGGAAGGTGTTCCTAATGTTTAGTATACTCAGTATATATAGTAACCAGGGGCTCTGAGCCCAGATCTGAAGAACAGAAGAGATGGTCATTAACCAGCGAGGTAAGATAGAAAAATAAGTGATAGTGAAAGAGAAAGATATTGACTAGGTCGTAGTAGAGCAAGGTGATGGGGTTAAATTATTGTAGGAGAAGGAGAAGAAACTCTGAAGTCTTCGCTACAATATTCTCACAGCAAACCCCTTTCAACTTGACCATACACCCCCACCACCTGTTCCTCTGTGGTGTCTGCATACTCACCTCTCCTAGATGCGAGTCCCCCAACGGACCCCTGGTCTCTGGGTTCACGATGATCACCTTCACCCCTGGAAGAATCTGCAGACAGGGAGATCAGGTTTAGTAGACAACCCCATGGACACAAGAGGAAGTTTCATTGGAGAAGCAAGAGGTCAAAACACAGTCTAAAGGCGTCCACACACACACAGGTTTGGTTTGCTCCCTGCAGAACTCTGCTAGGTGAAGCGACCGTCTGTGCTCTCATACTCCCTAAAGATCTTTGTTTCAAACACGACAAAAAAGCAGCAACATCACTGTTGTTTATCCCTTTTCAGTCACCATGGCAACAACATAGCCAGAAACACATCCTCAAAATAGTCAGAATTCATCTAAAATAAATCATGAAATCTGTCATTTTGACGTTTTTGCAGAGGAGGTCCTAGCCACACAATTGTACATCTAACTGAGATGTTTGACTTCAGATACCAAACTTCAACTTGCCTCAAGAAAATAAATGTGTGTGCACGAACAGCCAAGAAAAAAACCCACCAAAAATGTCAATACGTCACAAAAAACACCAAAACATCACAAAATGTAATCATAATATATGCGCAAACAGTTTAGACTGGGAAGCATACGGTAAAGCTTTAGTCATCTCAGTGCCATGTACTTACAGTGCCTGACTCCATGAGGGAAAGACTCTGTGGGGCTCCTCGCTCCACCAACCTCACCCTGGAAAACACAGACAGACAGACTCCATTCTCTGCAATGTATTATACATGACCATGTGACCTGACCAGGAAAACCCTGGGTAAAACCTTAGTGATGTCCACTAGCTATCCTCACCTGTCATGGCGGAGGGACTTCATGTCTACATAGACGGTGGAGGGATCGGGTCCAGCTGTACCCTGGCAGAGAAACAGAAAGGGAACTTTGTGATCTAAAAAGTCCAGATGAGTCACCATCATTGTTAAGATCCAGCTGTGTGTGCGTATGCATGCATACTTTTTTGCGGCTCCCTACATTTGTATTTGCGTGCCTGTGTGTGCGCTGGGGCCCACCTGCAAGCAGATGGCTAGGTTGACCCTGGATCCAAACGCTGTGCTGACAGCACGGGGGGAGAGGCCCAGGTCTTTAAACAGCTTGGAGAAGGACTGGGTCAGTGCCAGCCGGGGACGCTCCTCTGCTATCACCACACAGCTCCTCACACACGACAGGTTCACACCCCGCGCCTGCAGACACACAGGTTAATAATACACACAGGGTGGAGACTCCTAGACATTACACTTACCACCAACCTCTTCTGGTGTGTATACAGGATACAGTTGACAGATGTTAGATTCTGGAACCAACACCTAGCGAGCTGTCTGTCTGTCTGTGTGTGTTCCTCACCTTGAGAGAGTCAGTCTGTGTGCCCAGGCCCTTGGTGCAGAGCTCCATGACAGAGTAGGAACAGAAGGTGTCTCTGATCTTGTACTGGCTCAGGGTGCTCAGCCACAGAGGTAAGGACAGCTCCAACTCCATAGGAGGGATCAGGATGGACTGGTGACCCGAGTACACACTACACACAATATTGGAACGTTCTCTAGTCATTACACAACGTAAAAAGCTGCTGTCACTTTTCTGCTCAATAGAGATCAGCCGCAGTGTCAACAACACTAGATCATAGAGCGACATAGGAGCGGCACAAGGATTATACAAAATGTAGGTGAAATCATGGCAGCCCAGCCGTGTGTCTCTTACCTGGAGAGGCACCACTGTACGAAGCCCAGACCGCAGTAGGGGTCCAGACAGATGGCTATTTGGCGTGAGGAGTAGAGCTCACACTGTAGCTTGATGGAGCGACACAGAGTACTGACCGCCGAGTGGGACATCTGACACACACACACCACAGACAGACAAAGAGACAGAGATACAAGAGAAAAACCAGAGACAAGAGAGAGAGAAACCAGAGAGAGAGAGAGAAACCAGATAAAGAAAGAGAGAGAGAGAAACAAGACGAGAGAAACCAGAGAGAGAGAGAGAGAGAGAGAAACAAGACGAGAGAGAAGAAAATATGCCTTTTAATATGCAAAAGAATGGCTGTGGGATCATTTCTCCTGAGATGGACATGCTTCAATAGTGCCCTTACCTTGACCCCGGTCAGCATTCCTGTGGTGGACACACTGAAGTCCAGGTAGGCCAGCATCTCTGCTGTGGGGGGCTTGTAGAGCTGGGGGGGCCGCCTCCTGGGGAGGTCATCTAGAAAGGACACACAGAGAAGGTAAACACCCTATGTGGTTCTGGTCCCTGTATAGTGTACACTACCCTATGTGCTTCTGGTCCCTGTATAGTGTACACTACCCTATGTGGTTCTGGTCCCTGTATAGTGTACACTACCCTATGTGCTTCTGGTCCCTGTATAGTGTACACTACCCTATGTGCTTCTGGTCCCTGTATAGTGTACACTACCCTATGTGGTTCTGGTCCCTGTATAGTGTACACTACCCTATGTGGTTCTGGTCCCTGTATAGTGTACACTACCCTATGTGGTTCTGGTCCCTGTATAGTGTACACTACCCTATGTGGTTCTGGTCCCTGTATAGTGTACACTAGCCTATGTGGTTCTGGTCCCTGTATAGTGTACACTACCTTATGTGGTTCTGGTCCTAAGTAGTCCCCTATCATGTGAAAATAGCGTGTCTTGGGAGTCATCTGGGATTTGCCACAGTACCTGTGTCTATGATAGTGGGCCAGGTCTTGACGTTGACGCTGGCAGCAGCCTCTCTGGACCGGAGGATCCTCATAAGGGGCTGGGTGGTTAGGATACAGGCAGCTTTACTCACCTGAAACACACACACAGACAGGAATTTGATCACCCCCCACCAAAGATCATTTCAGCAGTTACTAAAGTTTTCATAATATTTGTACTGAGGCATAACATCTTTCATGAAGCGGTTATGTGAAAACGTCTTCGTGGCTTTAGTTGACTCACGTCGATGATCATACGGACGGTGGGCAGGGTAGCAGCCAGGTTCTGGGGGTGAGGGGGCCGCACTGTTACAGGGATCAACCCAGCATACAGACAGCCATAAAAGGCAGCTATCAGATCAATGCCTGGTGTGAGTGAGAGGGAAGGAGAGAGTAAGAAGGGTGGGGAAGGGGACCGAGAGAGAGGGAGAGAAGAGGGGAGGACTGTT
Organism: Oncorhynchus clarkii lewisi; assembly: GCF_045791955.1. Taxonomy (NCBI): domain Eukaryota; kingdom Metazoa; phylum Chordata; class Actinopteri; order Salmoniformes; family Salmonidae; genus Oncorhynchus; species Oncorhynchus clarkii. The sequence goes on from NC_092155.1 coordinate 69,995,339, forward strand.
AACAATAGCATTTAACTAAGGCAGAGATTGTATATGTGAGGATGGACAGTATCAGCAGCCTCGTGTGAAGTGTGTGTGTAGGTCATTCAACCCACCAGGGGGGTATAGCAGCACTACGTTGTCCCCAGTGTTGAGGCCTCCTCTCTCCATCAGGGCTGAGGTTATCTTCTCTGCTCTCTTGTGCAGCTGAACACACGTGGCTGTGCACACTGCTGCCCCCTGGAGGACAGAGGTGGTAAGAGACACTGTACAGGTGCAATATACAGGAAGGCCTAGCAAGTGTGACCAACCAGGGTTCGAAAACTGGTCCTCTGCACAACACAAGACTGTATTCGCCCACTCAGCTAAAGCCTAGGCTGGAGGCTAGGGGAGCCAACACAACCTCCACAATCATATGTTAAAACGTATAAGAGCATAAGAAATGTGAGTAAAAATGGGAACATCTCAAGAGGTGTGACCATCCAACCTTAGCGTTGAGCAGCACATACAGGACGTGGTCAGGGTCACTCTGGGCTCTCCACTGTAGCGCTTCAGACAGGAACTGGTGCTGAAAGAGGAGAGGGTGTGGGTCAGGACTCTGAACTGGTGTTGAAAGAGGGGAGAGTGTGGGTCAGGACTCTGAACTGGTGCTGAAAGAGGGGAGAGTGTGGGTCAGGACTCTGAACTGGTGCTGAAAGAGGGGAGAGTGTGGGTCAGGACTCTGAACTGGTGCTGAAAGAGGGGAGAGTGTGGGTCAGGACTCTGAACTGGTGCTGAAAGAGGGGAGAGTGTGGGTCAGGACTCTGAACTGGTGCTGAAAGAGGGGAGAGTGTGGGTCAGGACTCTGAACTGGTGTTGAAAGAGGAGAGAGTGTGGGTCAGGACTCTGAACTGGTGCTGAAAGAGGGGAGAGTGTGGGTCAGGACTCTGAACTGGTGCTGAAAGAGGAAGCCACCATTAAGCAGAGAAGAGAAGGGAGTGCAATAGCAGGCTTTAAGCACAGTAAAAACACACACACGTATAGTGAGGTTCTGTGTGCTTCGCTGTGTGACTGCACAGCCCATTCCCTCATTCAACAGATGTACACCATTGATCTGCTCACGGTTACAGGGGGGCGCACCATTGATCTGCTCACGGTTACAGGGGGGCACACCATTGATCTGCTCACGGTTACAGGGGTGCACACCATTGATCTGCTCACGGTTACAGGGGGGCACACCATTGATCTGCTCACGGTTACAGTGATGCACACCATTGATCTGCTCACGGTTACAGGGGGGCACACCATTGATCTGCTCACGGTTACAGGGGGGCACACCATTGATCTGCTCACGGTTACAGGGGTGCACACCATTGATCTTCTCACGGTTACAGGGGTGCACACCATTGATCTGCTCATGGTTACAGTGATGCAGACATAATACACAGTCACTGTCAAGCAGCACATCTGAGAGAAGCAGCCTTACTGGGGCAGGTATGTCTCCTAAACTCTTACCATCATGGTGGGCCACATACAGAGCTACATCGCCAGAGAGAAAGTAGAGACAGAACAACACTTCTGTTATACGTTTGTCATTAGGACTACGGTAAATAAGATGTAGAGACAGAACAACACTTCTGTTAAATGTTTGTCATTAGGACTATGGTAAATAAGATGTAGAGACAGAACAACACTTCTGCTATACGTTTGTCATTAGGACTACGGTAAATAAGATGTAGAGACAGAACAACACTTCTGCTATACGTTTGTCATTAGGACTACGGTAAATAAGATGTAGAGACAGAACAACACTTCTGCTATACGTTTGTCATTAGGACTACGGTAAATAAGATGGTGATTGTTGGTAAAGAGCTGGTACTGTAGTGTTTGTTTTCACACAGTAGGGCCGACACCTTGCTGGCTCAGCCCAGTACAGCTTGGCTCAGTGGGGTCTTACCTTCCTGACCAGACCCTCTTCCTCCACCACGCCCAGCTCTCTGCCTGCAGCCTGGGACATCCTGTTTCCTGCTACCAGGTTACCAACCATGATGGAGGCCGGGCCCACTCCAACTATAGTACGGAGAGGAGGGTTAGAGGTACACACCTACTACAGTGTCAAGTGTCACTGTGTCAGAGATACAGACAGTCATTATAGCCACACACACCTGGTTGTTTCTGCCGTGGTTTGGGCAGGTTGGTAACACAGGTGTGTGGACAGAGGAGGATGTTACAGGGGTGCAGGTTCCCCTCTAGGAAGTTCTGTTTGGTCTCAGAGATGTGGATCCCTCCCAGTGGTGTCTTGGGTAACGTGTTGGCTGGGACCAGGGCTAGGCAGTACAGACCCACCTGGTGGATACTGTCTATAGCCTGTCGAGGAAAACACATGATATACTGTTTATGTGATGCCAATACTGTATGCACTGTTGTTCGGTGTGCTACCTATAACAGGGTAACGTGTTGGCTGGGACCAGGGCTGGGCAGTACTGACCCACCTGGTGGATACTGTCTATAGTAGACAGAACACACGTCATAGGGCCGGCTTACTGTTAAATCGGTGGTGTAAAGTACTTAAGTAAAAATACTTTAAAGTATTACTTAAGTAGTTTTTGGGGTCTCTCTACTTTGACTACTTTTACTTTACTACATTCCTAAAGAAAATAATGTACTTTTTACTCCATACATTTTCCCTGACACCCAAAAGTACTCGTTACATTTGGACAGGAAAATGGTCACATTCACACACTTATCAAAATAACATCCCTGGTCGTCCCTACTGCCTCTGATCTGGTGAACTCACTAAACAGAGAACATCCCTGGTTGTCCCTACTGCCTCTGATCTGGTGAACTCACTAAACAGAGAACATCCCTGGTTGTCCCTACTGCCTCTGATCTGGTGAACTCACTAAACACAAACGCTTTGTTTGGAAATGGTGTCTGAGTGTTGGAGTTTGCCCCTGACTATCTGTCTGGTTTGCTTAATATAAGGAATTTGAAATGGTTTATACTTGTACCTTTGATACTTAAGTATTTTTTAGCATCCCATTTACTTTAGATACTTTAGTACATTTAAAACCAAATACTTTTACGTAAGTAGTATTTTACTGGGTAACTTTCACTTTTACTTGAGTCATTTTCTATTAAGGTATCTTTACTTTTACTCAAGTATGAAAATTGAGTACTTTTCCCACCACTGCTGTTAATGTACTGTCGCCTAGATGTACTTCTACTACTAACTTAAAGCTGCAATATGTAACTTTTTGGGCGACCCAACCAAATTCACATAGAAATGTGAGTTATAGATCTGTCATTCTCATTGAAAGCAAGTCTAAGAAGCGTTAGAACTATTATGTGCGCTATTTCTATGCTTCTGTTTTAAAGTTTTGTTTTGGAGTTTTTTTACTTAAAAAAGTTGAAAATACAATATTTTTGGTAATAGAAAATATATTTCACATCCGTTTATATGGTACAGTGATTATCTACACTATACTATCTTGTTTTGCCACAAACTGAAATTAGGCAAACTATTAGTTTCAGCAACCAGGAAATGGCGGAGCGATTTCTGCATATTGCACCTTTAACCTAAAAAGTGCACACTGATAGATAACTAGAAAGAAACATATGGAGATTGATTATAAAGCTGTGTTTTTTTATTTATTTATTTTACCTTTATTTAACCAGGCAAGTCAGTTAAGAACAAATTCTTATTTTCAATGACGCCCTAGGAACAGTGGGTTAACTGCCTGTTCAGGGGCAGAATGACAGATTTGTACCTTGTCAGCTCGGGGGTTTGAACTTGCAACCTTCCGGTTACTAGTCCAACGCTCTAACCACTAGGCTACCCAGTTTGACAAGTGAAGATCAATGATAAATAGATGGAAGGATAGATAATACTAGGTACCTGTGATAGATATGAGACAATATGTATTATATCTTTAGTACGGAGGTAGATATATTTATAGAGGAGAGAACACACATAAAACATGTACCTGTAGTACTCTGCTCATCCACTGGAAGCTGTCCTCTTCACTGGCATCTGGTCTTTGTTCTGCTACAATCACTATCCTCTCATCATAAAACACGGTCACTGAGAACACGGCGATCCTACACCAGGGAGAGAGTCAGTCAGAAATTTCACACAACCCACAATAACAACCTACTCTCACACTAGAGACCATCGTCACAGAGCACACAGTGATCCTCCTCCGGGAGAGGGACAAGACAGCACGGCACACTCTCACGCCTTAAGACCTCAGCGAAACAACACAGCAGAATGACTGTGGCACTCACCTGTTTTGACACGCTCCACGGCCAAAGCACTCTCACACCTTACCAACACAGCAAAACACACCAGAAGGACAGCGCTCCTGACACACTCACCTCCCCCTGTAGACAGTTTTGACAGGCTCCACGGCCAGGGCTGTGGCCACCAAGTCATCAGCATTGTGTCGTCTACCACTGACCGTCAGGAGCCCCTCATTCTTCCCCACTACAAACACCAGACTTCCCTGTGGAGATAGGGAGGGAAATAGCAGAAGGTCAAAAAGCAATGTCACTATTTATTGTCATTCTCTAGACATCAACAGAAACGCCAAAACTCTATTCTACATTGACATGTTTTGTTGATATAAAGTAGTTGTGCATAGCTATAGACTGAAGAGGTAGGGCCTGAAACGACTGTCTATCTTACCGGCCCTACGAAGCCCAGCAGGCCAGTCCTAGTGAAGGGGATGTCTCCTATCGGAGCTCCAGCCTGGTTCACAGGAATCACCTGCAGAGACAGAGGGACACACTTTCAGTTATGGAGGTTACTGCCTAATGTATTACATCATGATCATCCTTTCAACCAATCACAACAACACGTTTAACTGTCAACACAACTCCTCAACTCAGGTTAGAGAGATCAGCGTTGCAAAGGGAGGGTATATTACTGGAAACTTTCTAAGTTTACCAGTAATATACCAGAATTAACTGGCCTTTTTGGCCAGGTGTCTAATTATCTCTGGTCCTCTCTCTTGTAAAATATATGAAATAATTAAATAAGATACTGAACAAATATCTAAACGCAACATGTAAAGTGTTGGTCCCATGTTTCTTGAGCTGAAATAAAAGATAAAATAAATGTTCTATACACACAAAAAGCTAATTTCTCTCAAATGTTGTGCACAAATTTGTTTACATCCCTGTTAGTGAACATTTATCCTTTGCCAGGATAATATCAAGAAGCTGAATAAACAGCATGATCATTACACAGGTGCATATTGTGCGGAAAAAAAGGTGCAGTTTTGTCACACAATGCCACAGATGTTTCAAGTTGAGGGAGCGTGCAATCTGCATGCTGAATGCAGGAATGTCCACCAGAACTGTTGCCAGATAATTTAAATCTCATTTCTCTACCATAAGCCACTTCCAACATTGTTTTAGAGAACTTGGAAGTACGTCCAACTGTCCTCACAATCGCAGACCACGTGTATTGAGTTGTGTGGGCGAGCGGTTTGCTGATATCAACGTTGTGAACAGAGTGCCCCGTGGTGGCGATGGGGTTATGGTATGGGCAGGCATAAGCTACGGACCATTAACACAATTGCATTTTATCGATGGCAAATTGAATGCACTGAGATACCGTGACGAGATCCTGAGGCCCATTGTCGTGCCATTCATCCACCGCCATCACCTCATGTTTCAGCATGATAATGCATGGCCCCATGTCACAAGGATCTGTACACAATTCCTGGAAGCTGAAAATGTCCTAGTTCTTCCATAGCCTGCATTATCACCAGACATGTCACCCATTGAGCACGTTTGGGATGCTCTGGATCGATGTGTACGACAGCGTGTTCCAGTTCCTGCCAATATCCAGCAACTTCACACAGCCATTGGAGAGTAGGAGGACAGCATTCCACAGGCCACAATCAACGGCCTGATCAACTCTATGAGAAGGAGATTTGTCAAGCTGCATCAGGCAAATGGTGGTCACACCAGATACTGACTGGATTTCTGATCCAGTATCTGTGACCAACAGATGCGTATCAGTATTCCCAGTCATGTGAAATCTATAGATTAGGGCCTCATTTATTTCAATTGACTTATATTAATTGTAACTCAGTCAAATCTTAGAAATTGTTGCATGTTGCGTTTATATTTTTGTTCAGTATACAATGACAAAGCTGTAAAACATAACCCTAAATATAAAACATCAACTTAGTGAATACCATTGGTGTTTAATATGAGGGTTTCAACATGAAATGTCCTTTATATACAGTGCCTTGCGAAAGTATTCGGCCCCCTTTTTTGTGAAGAATCAACAACAAGTGGGACACAATCATGAAGTGGAACGACATTTATTGGATATTTCAACACTTTTTTAACAAATCAAAAACTGAAAAATTGGGCGTGCAAAATTATTCAGCCTCTTTACTTTCAGTGCAGCAAACTCTCTCCAGAAGTTCAGTGAGGATCTCTGAATGATCCAATGTTGACCTAAATGACTAATGATGATAAATACAATCCACCTGTGTGTAATCAAGTCTCCGTATAAATGCACCTGCACTGTGATAGTCTCAGAGGTCCGTTAAAAGCGCAGAGAGCATCATGAAGAACAAGGAACACACCAGGCAGGTCCGAGATACTGTTGTGAAGAAGTTTAAAGCCGGATTTGGATACAAAAGATTTCCCAAGCTTTAAACATCCCAAGGAGCACTGTGCAAGCGATAATATTGAAATGGAAGGAGTATCAGACCACTGCAAATCTACCAAGACCTGGTCGTCCCTCTAAACTTTCAGCTCATACAAGGAGAAGACTGATCAGAGATGCAGCCAAGAGGCCCATGATCACTCTGGATGAACTGCAGAGATCTACAGCTGAGGTGGGAGACTCTGTCCATAGGACAACAATCAGTCGTATATTGCACAAATCTGGCCTTTATGGAAGACGCCCAATTTTTCAGTTTTTGATTTGTTAAAAAAGTTTGAAATATCCAATAAATGTCGTTCCACTTCATGATTGTGTCCCACTTGTTGTTGATTCTTCACAAAAAAATACAGTTTTATATCTTTATGTTTGAAGCCTGAAATGTGGCAAAAGGTCGCAAAGTTCAAGGGGGCCGAATACTTTCGCAAGGCACTGTATATATATATATAAAACATTTTACACACTTTATTTTACTATGTCAATATATATTTGTTCTCAATGTTTTGGAGTCAAACTGGTGGCAGCTGTAAAACAAAAAAAAAAAAAGTGAATAATTGGAAGAGTTAATTGAAAATGATGCTAATTTTTAATTAGGCAATTTTCTCTTGAACCTTGTGGTCTATACACTAGAAACTCATGGACAATATGGACATGGATAAAATCAAATAAATTAATACTATAATAGGAATATAAACATTATTCCAGTATAAATTACCAAAGGTACCATAGATTTTCAATACATTTTCTGTTAATTAGCAAAATTACCAAAGATTCAGGTAACTTCTGTAAATTAAATGGTTGCTTGGCAACCCTAATTAGTAAAAGAGACCATAGGTAACCATGACCACTGAATAATACAGTTGGGGTAGAGCTTTTAGAATTGTAATGCTCTGACAGAGGAGTTATGCTCTTAGGTTGATGGCTACATCCCAGTGTCAGTAGCACTACACTGAACAGAAATGCAGAAACTTGATGAGAGGGTTCAGTAAACAGTCCTCTTCTCACCTCGAAGGTGTTCTTGGTGACTCCAGGTAGACCGTAGTACAAGGTTCCTCCAGCCCTGGAGTTCAGCACTATCTCTCCGATCTCGTCGGTCTTACAGAGCTGCGGAGGCCCGTCTGGCTTCACAATACACATCAGAGCTGAAACACAAGACACTATGACATTAGGGCTAACACACATACTGTACATTAGAAACCAACTCCCAAAAGCATCTTTGGGTCCATGAAAAGTGCTGTATAAAATCAGCAGGGGGGGGGGGGGGGGGGGACTACTAAGTTAAATATAATTGTTTTAAGAAGGTGAACCCAAGGATCATTTTTGCTATTTGATTTTGAAGACCACTAGAAGTAAATACATTTAATGAACATTTTTATTTGGCCCTAATGCTATTTTCCCCATACAAAACACATTGAATAACAGATTCATGACATGGAACATCAGATTTCAGGGAAGCTAGAAACCATTATACACAGGCAGTTAGAAAAGCCAAGGCTAGCTTTTTCAAGCAGAAATTTGCTTCTTGCAACACTAACTCAAAAAAGTTCTGGGACACTGTAAAGTCCATGAAGAATAAGAACACCTCCTCCCAGCTGCCCACTGCACTGAAGATAGGAAACACTGTCACCACTGATAAATCCACCATAATTGAAAATTTCAATAAGCATTTTTCTACTGCTGGCCATGCTTTCCACCTGGCTACTCCTACCCCTGTCAACAGCACTGCACCCCCAACAGCAACTCGCCCAAGCCTTCCCCATTTCTCCTTCTCCCAAATCCATTCAGCTGATGTTCTGAAAGAGCTGCAAAATCTGGACCCCTACAAATCAGCCGGGCTAGACAATCTGGACCCTTTCTTTCTAAAATTATCTGCCGAAATTGTTGCCACCCCTATTACTAGCCTGTTCAACCTCTCTTTCGTGTCGTCTGAGATTCCCAAAGATTGGAAAGCAGCTGCGGTCATCCCCCTTTTCAAAGGGGGGGACACTCTTGACCCAAACTGCTACAGACCTATATCTATCCTACCATGCCTTTCTAAGGTCTTCGAAAGCCAAGTCAACAAACAGATTACCGACCATTTCGAATCTCACCATACCTTCTCTGCTATGCAATCTGGTTTCAGAGCTGGTCATGGGTGCACCTCAGCCACGCTCAAGGTCCTAAACGATATCTTAACCGCCATCGATAAGAAACATTACTGTGCAGCCGTATTCATTGATCTGGCCAAGGCTTTCGACTCTGTCAATCACCACATCCTCATCGGCAGACTCAACAGCCTTGGTTTCTCAAATGATTGCCTCGCCTGGTTCACCAACTACTTCTCTGATAGAGTTCAGTGTGTCAAATCGGAGGGTCTGTTGTCCGGACCTCTGGCAGTCTCTATGGGGGTGCCACAGGGTTCAATTCTTGGACCGACTCTCTTCTCTGTATACATCAATGAGGTCGCTCTTGCTGCTGGTGAGTCTCTGATCCACCTCTACGCAGACGACACCATTCTGTATACTTCCGGCCCTTCTTTGGACACTGTGTTAACAACCCTCCAGGCAAGCTTCAATGCCATACAACTCTCCTTCCGTGGCCTCCAATTGCTCTTAAATACAAGTAAAACTAAATGCATGCTCTTCAACCGATCGCTACCTGCACCTACCCGCCTGTCCAACATCACTACTCTGGACGGCTCTGACATAGAATACGTGGACAACTACAAATACTTAGGTGTCTGGTTAGACTGTAAACTCTCCTTCCAGACCCATATCAAACATCTCCAATCCAAAGTTAAATCTAGAATTGGCTTCCTATTTCGCAACAAAGCATCCTTCACTCATGCTGCCAAACATACCCTTGTAAAACTGACCATCCTACCAATCCTCGACTTTGGCGATGTCATTTACAAAATAGCCTCCAATACCCTACTCAACAAATTGGATGCAGTCTATCACAGTGCAATCCGTTTTGTCACCAAAGCCCCATATACTACCCACCATTGCGACCTGTACGCTCTCGTTGGCTGGCCCTCGCTTCATACTCGTCGCCAAACCCACTGGCTCCATGTCATCTACAAGACCCTGCTAGGTAAAGTCCCCCCTTATCTCAGCTCGCTGGTCACCATAGCATCTCCCACCTGTAGCACACGCTCCAGCAGGTATATCTCTCTAGTCACCCCCAAAACCAATTCTTTCTTTGGCCGCCTCTCTTTCCAGTTCTCTGCTGCCAATGACTGGAACGAACTACAAAAATCTCTGAAACAGGAAACACTTATCTCCCTCACTAGCTTTATTAAGCACCAACTGTCAGAGCAGCTCACAGATTACTGCACCTGTACATAGCCCACCTATAATTTAGCCCTAACAACTCTCTTTCCCAACTGTATTTAATTTATTTATTTATTTTGCTCTTTTGCACCCCATTATTTTTATTTCTACTTTGCACATTCTTCCATTGAAAAACTACCATTCCAGTGTTTTACTTGCTATATTGTATTTACCTTGCCACCATGGCCTTTTTTGCCTTTACCTCCCTTCTCACCTCATTTGCTCACATTGTATATAGACTTGTTTATACTGTATTATTGACTGTATGTTTGTTTTACTCCATGTGTAACTCTGTGTCGTTGTATCTGTCGAACTGCTTTGCTTTATCTTGGCCAGGTCGCAATTGTAAATGAGAACTTGTTCTCAACTGGCCTACCTGGTTAAATAAAGGTGTTCTCAACTGGCCTACCTGGTTAAATAAAGGTGTTCTCAACTGGCCTACCTGGTTAAATAAAGGTGTTCTCAACTTGCCTACCTGGTTAAATAAAGGTGTTCTCAACTGGCCTACCTGGTTAAATAAAGGTGTTCTCAACTGGCCTACCTGGTTAAATAAAGGTGTTCTCAACTGGCCTACCTGGTTAAATAAAGGTGTTCTCAACTGGCCTACCTGGTTAAATAAAGGTGTTCTCAACTGGCCTACCTGGTTAAATAAAGGTGTTCTCAACTGGCCTACCTGGTTAAATAAAGGTGTTCTCAACTGGCCTACCTGGTTAAATAAAGGTGTTCTCAACTGGCCTACCTGGTTAAATAAAGGTGTTCTCAACTGGCCTACCTGGTTAAATAAAGGTGTTCTCAACTGGCCTACCTGGTTAAATAAAGGTGTTCTCAACTGGCCTACCTGGTTAAATAAAGGTGTTCTCAACTGGCCTACCTGGTTAAATAAAGGTGTTCTCAACTGGCCTACCTGGTTAAATAAAGGTGTTCTCAACTGGCCTACCTGGTTAAATAAAGGTGTTCTCAACTGGCCTACCTGGTTAAATAAAGGTGTTCTCAACTGGCCTACCTGGTTAAATAAAGGTGTTCTCAACTGGCCTACCTGGTTAAATAAAGGTGTTCTCAACTTGCCTACCTGGTTAAATAAAGGTAAAATAAATAAAAATAAAAGATAGCCCCCCCAAAAATTCTAAAAGAAGTTTGTTCTGAAGTGTCAATCGTATATCTGAGAGATATAAGATCAGAAAACATTTTTTTATTTTTAAAAAATATGTAATTAACCCCTTATTTTTTGTCACTAAACAGTCTCCATATACTGTATACCGAGGGACCTTCAGACGAGTCTGGTTCCTACAGCCAAACAACCGACATGTATGTATTTTGAGAGTCTCACCTTTGCACAGACATCGCTCTAGCTCGGTCACCTTTCACCGCAGATGCGGAAGTGTCACATAGGCGGATGCGGTGGAATGACATCTCAAGCTTAAACGGATGGATTTTTAACGGGGATTTTGTTATTATGCTAATTAGATTTCTGTAGGGGGAGTGGACATTGATCTTAAGGGGTTATAAAGCAATGACTAAAATGGTGAGCAAAGTAGAATTAACACCAGGGAAGTGACATTGACAAGATACAGTTAAACCACCACGGTTAAAGTCAGTCAGTGAGGAACAGAAAGAGTGAGGTGTTGTGGTGTGGTATAGAGTGGTGTGGTATAGTGGTGTGGTATGGTGGTGTGGTATGGTGGTGTGGTATGGTATGGTGGTAGGGTGGTGTGGTATAGTGGTGTGGTATAGTGGTGTGGTATAGAGTGGTGTGGTATAGAGTGGTGTGGTATAGAGTGGTGTGGTATAGAGTGGTGTGGTATAGAGTGGTGTGGTATAGTGGTGTGGTATGGTGGTGTAGTATGGTGGTGTGTTATAGAGTGGTGTGGTATAGAGTGGTGTGGTATGGTGGTGTGGTATAGTGGTGTGGTATGGTGGTGTGGTATGGTGGTGTGGTATGGTGGTGTGGTATGGTATAGTGGTGTAGTATGGTGGTGTGGTATGGTGGTGTGGTATAGAGTGGTGTGGTATGGTATAGTATAGTGGTGTGGTATAGTGGTGTGGTATAGTATAGTGGTGTGGTATGGTGGTATAGTATAATGGTGTGTTATAGTGGTGTGGTATGGTGGTATAGTATAATGGTGTGTTATAGTGGTGTGGTGTGGTATAGTGGTGTGGTGTGTGGTATAGTGGTGTGGGGTGTGTTATAGTAAAGTGTGTTATAGTGAGATATGTTATAGTGGTGTGGGGTGTGTTATTGTGGTGTGTTATAGTGGTGTGTTATAGTGGTGTGTTATAATGAGATTAGGTGTGTTATCGTGAGGTGGGGTGTACCTTGTCAGCTCGGGGTTTGAAATTGCAACCTTCCGGTTACTAGTCCAACGCTCTAACCACTAGGCTACCCTGCCGCCCCGTGTGTTATAGTGAGTTGTGTCATAGTGAGGTGGGGTGTGTCATAGTGGGGTGTGGCATAGTGAGGGTTGTCAGTGAGGTGTGGCATAGTGAGGTGTGGCATAGTGAGGTGTGGCATGGTGAGGTGTGGCATAGTGAGGAGTGTGGCATAGTGAGGGGTGTCAGTGAGGTGTGGCATAGTGAGGGTTGTCAGTGAGGTGTGGCATAGTGAGGGTTGTCAGTGAGGTGTGGCATAGTGAGGGTTGTCAGTGAGGTGTGGCATAGTGAGGGTTGTCAGTGAGGTGTGGCATAGTGAGGTGTGTTATAGTGAGGGGTGTTATAGTGAGGTGTATTATAGTGAGGTGGGGTGTGTCAGTGAGGTGTGTCATAGTGAGGTGGGTTGTGTCATAGTGAGGTGGGTTGTGTCATAGTGAGGTGGGTTGTGTCATAGTGAGGTGGGTTGTGTCATAGTGAGGTGGGGTGTGTCATAGTGAGGTGGGGTGTGGCATAGTGAGGGGTGTCAGTGAGGTGTGGCATAGTGAGGGGTGTCAGTGAGGTGTGTCATAGTGAGGGGTGTCATAGTGAGGTGGGGTGTGTCATAGTGAGGTGTCATAGTGGGGTGTCATAGTGGGGTGTCATAGTGGGGTGTCATAGTGGGGTGTCATAGTGGGGTGGGGGGTGTCATAGTGAGGTGTGTCATAGTGAGGTTATATTGTAGTTTAGTGAGTGGCGTACCTCCAGGCATCACATGGCCTACGTCCTGTACAGTAAGGGCAGAGTTCTTGTCCTCTGTGTTGACCCTGATGACCCCATGACTCAGCCCGCCCATGGAGAGAATGGCCCTGGCAGGGAGGGCTGTACCCCGAGCACCAGGCCTGGAGGGGGAGTATCAGAAAGATCTCAGTGTATTGTATAAGAGAGAGAATCAGAGAAAGAGAGGGAAAGAGGTAGACAGATATGTACGTTGCTTACCTGCGTATAGCCACAGTGAGAGCTTCAGGAGAGGAGGCACAGGGGCAGATGACCTCCGGCTTTAACCCGTGAGACTGGAACACGTTGAGGAAGGCGTCGCACGACGACACAGACCCTGAAAGACAGCAGAAATACATAAGAACGTGTCAGCAATGTGTTTCCCTGTTAAGAATCAAACAGATTATATGAATCTAATTGACCGGATCAGATGTTTCTCTTGGAAGTTGTGTGCACTGCATCTAAAAATACATATCAGTGTACCAATAGAGGTGGGGCACTGATGAAGACTATGAGAGGTCAATGCCAGGACAAACAATAGTTTGGGGAATAGATAAAGCAATCATGAGTGATGTCTGCTACGTATACATGACTCACAGAACATGTTGATGTGTCTCTGGTCCGTGTGTGTGTGTGTGTGTGTGTGTGCGAATGACTCACAGGGGTTGGCTCCATCAGCTACTATGAGCATGCGTATGGAGGACAGGTTGGTCTCTCTGGTCCGTGTGTGTGTGTGTGTGTGTGTGTGTGTGTGTGTGTGTGTGTGTGTGTGTGTGTGTGTGTGTGTGTGAATGACTCACAGGGGTTGGCTCCATCAGCTACTATGAGCATGCGTATGGAGGACAGGTTGGTGTCTCTCTGGTCCGTGTGTGTGTGTGTATGTGTGTCTGTGTGTGTGTGTGTGTGTGTGTGTGTGTGTGTGTGTGTGTGTGTGTGTGAATGACTCACAGGGGTTGGCTCCATCAGCTACTATGAGCATGCGTATGGAGGACAGGTTGGTGTCTCTCTGGTCCCTGTGAGCCATCATAGCCCAGTGGAGGTCACGACACTTCACCACGGCTACACGTGCTGCAGGGGAGAAACAAGAGGGACAGCTCAGGCTCACAGCTCATCGCCTCAACACATAGTGCTAATTCTAATCGCTAATAATATGGGTCATGTTCATTAGGCACGAAACTGAGAAGAAAAAGTCTGAAACAGGGAGGTAATATCACGTTCCTTCGGACAACGTCTTAAAAAGTTTTGCTACAATGTTTCCTAATGAACCCGATCCAGGCTACCTTAATCCATAGCATGCCGTTTAGGATGCTAATGCGTGATAGTGTCTATGCAGTTTTCAATATAAAAGTTATTAGCTAACTGTAGCCTTACCTTTGTGTATGTGGACTCTTTGCACCCAGGACATGGGACAGGCCTTCATGACAGCGTAAGGTACAGTGATGGTGTGGATCCTGTTCATGACACTGGTTAGCACCCCGTGCCACAAGCCCATGTCCTTCTTACAGTCAAGGACATTGACCAATGTTTCTCCTGAGAGAGGACACAAATATTTGAAATACTTTATTTCAATGCACATCACAGTCATAAAGGATTCAAACATTTGAAAGATTGCAGATATAGTGGGGCAAAAAAGTATTTAGTCAGCCACCAATTGTGCAAGTTCTCCTACTTAAAAAGATGACAGAGGCCTGTAATTGTCATCATAGGTACACTTCAACGATGACAGACAAAATGAGAAGAAAAAAAATCCAGAAAATCACATTGTAGGATTTTTAATGAATTTATTTGCAAATTATGGTGGAAAATAAGTATTTGGTCACCTACAAACAGGCAAGATTTCTGGCTCTCACAGACCTGTAACTTCTTCTTTAAGAGGCTCCTCTGTCCTCCACTCGTTACCTGTATTAATGGCACCTGTTTGAACTTGTTATCAGTATAAAAGACACCTGTCCACAACCTAAAACAGTCACACTCCAAACTCCACTATGGCCAAGACCAAAGAGCTGTCAAAGGACACCAGAAACAAAATTGTAGACCTGCACCAGGCTGGGAAGACTGAATCTGCAATAGGTAAGCAGCTTGGTTTGAAGAAATCAACTGTGGGAGCAATTATTAGGAAATGGAAGACATACAAGACCACTGATAATCTCCCTCGATCTGGGGCTCCACGCAAGATCTCACCCCGTGGGGTCAAAATTATCACAAGAACGGTGAGCAAAAATCCTAGAACCAAACGGGGGGACCTAGTGAATGACCTGCAGAGAGCTGGGACAAAGTAACAAAGCCTACCATCAGTAACACACTACGCCGCCAGGGACTCAAATCCTGCAGTGCCAGACGTGTCCCCCTGCTTAAGCCAGTACATGTCCAGGCCCGTCTGAAGTTTGCTAGAGAGCATTTGGATGATCCAGAAGAAGATTGGGAGAATGTCATACGGTCAGATGAAACCAAAATATAACTTTTTGGTAAAAACTCAACTCGTCGTGTTTGGAGGACAAAGAATGCTGAGTTGCATCCAAAGAACACCATACCTACTGTGAAGCATGGGGGTGGAAACATCATGCTTTGGGGCTGTTTTTCTGCAAAGGGACCAGGACGATTGATCCGTGTAAAGGAAAGAATGAATGGGGCCATGTATCGTGAGATCTTGAGTGAAAACCTCCTTCCATCAGCAAGGGAATTGAAGATGAAACGTGGCTGGGTCTTTCAGCATGACAATGATCCCAAACACACCGCCCGGGGCAACGAAGGAGTGGCTTCGTAAGAAGCATTTCAAGGTCCTGGAGTGGCCTAGCCAGTCTCCAGATCTCAACCCCATAGAAAAATCTTTGGAGGGAGTTGAAAGTCCGTGTTGCCCAGCAACAGCCCCAAAACATCACTGCTCTAGAGGAGATCTGCATGGAGGAATGGGCCAAAATATCAGCAACAGTGTGTGAAAACCTTGTGAAGACTTACAGAAAACGTTTGACCTCTGTCATTGCCAACAAAGGGTATATAACAAAGTATTGAGGTAAACTTTTGTTATTGACCAAATACTTATTTTCCACAATAATTTGCAAATAAATTCATTAAAAATCCTACAATGTTATTTTCTGGATTTTGTTTCTCATTTTGTCTGTCATAGTTGAAGTGTACCTATGATGAACATTACAGGCCTCTCTCATCTTTTTAAGTGGGAGAACTTGCACAGTTGGTGGCTGACTAAATACTTTTTTGCCCCACTGTACATAGACACTTCAAGGATACCAAAAGTACATTCTCCATATAGCGAGGTTACCACAGGACATGTAACAACAGCTTTATATCACATGATAAGTCTACAATATAGCTGATTTAACTGTGGACAAAGGCAACACTGTGTTCCTGGAACAGTGTGGTTGCCTGCCTGCCTCTGTGGATTCCCCTCATGGGATCTAATGTTCTCTGAGACAAAGAGAGGCTAAGTGCTCTTTGTCTAAAAGCTGATCTGAGTGAGTATATGTATATATATATATATAAATATATATGAGAGAGAGCGTGCGAGAGAGCGGCTATAGGAGGACGGGCTCAATGGTGTGTGTTAATCATGCACTTACCTTCACAGTAGTTGCAGGCCTGTGTCAGGGCTTGACAGTGTGTCAACAAGGCTATCTTAGACACGGCTACTCCCATCACCGTCCCCTCTTTACTGGCCTTGTACTGAGAGAACAGAACAACACAGAGTTAAAGAAATAAATGCAATCACAAAATAAATCAGCGATACTAGGGCTGTCCCCGACTAAAAACAAATCTTGGTCGACCAAGAGTCGTCTGCTCTTTCGACCAATCGATTTGTTGAAATTTTTATACGCATTTTTCCATATATAGACACATCCTATGTGTTTTAATCAAATCAGGTATATTCACTGAGCTTGTCTGATGCTTTAAGCACACTGTTTGATTAAATGATTAAGACACATAAATGACTAGAGTGAGTCCGACCACAATTGATTTGATTGTGCCGGGCCTGGCTCAAACTTGCAAATTAACACTGGAGTGAGATGTGCAGATGATGATGTGCAGATAATGATGTGCAAGTAGATATACTGGGGTGTAAAATATAAAAAAAAGGCTAAAACAATATGGGGATGAGGTAGATAGTTGGATGGGTTATTTACAGATGGGATATGAACAGCTGCAGCGATCGTTAAGCTGCTCAGATAGCTGATGCTTAAAGTTAGAGAGGGAGATATAAGACTCCTGCTACAGAGATTTATCAATTTGTTCCAGTAATTGGCGGCAGAGAACTGGATGGAAAGGCGGCCAAATGTGTTGGCTTTGGGAATGACCAGTGAGATATACCTGCTGGAGCGCATGCTACGGGTGGGTGTTGTTATGGTGACCAGTGAGCTGAGATAAGGCGGAGCTTTATCTAGCAAAGACTTATAGATGAAAAAAATTGTAAAGCCTTTATTACAGCATAGCAAAGATTAAAAAGTATTTTTTAATCGAACATGTGGGTTGCGTGAGGCTTGGTGGTCACGGAATCAGTAGGCTATTAACTTCTTTGGGATAGGGGGCAGCATTTTCACTTTTGGATGAATAGCGTGCCCAGAGTGAACTGCCTCCTACTCAGCCCCAGATGCTAATATATGCATATTATTATTAGTATTTGATAGAAAACACTCTGAAGTTTCTAAAACTGTTTGAATGATGTCTGTGAGTATAACAGAACTTATATGGCAGGCAAAAACCCAAACAGGAAGTGGGAAATCTGAGGTTTGTAGTTTTGAAAAAACTGTGAGATATGGGTCAAGATGCACTTCCTAAGGCCTCCACTAGATGTCAACCGTTTTTAGAAACTTGAATGCGGCTTCTACTGTGAAGTGGGACCGGATGAGAGCTCTTTGGTCTGGCAGAGTGTCACAGCCTCATGACGCGCGGTCACGAGAGTAAGCTCTCGTTCCATGGCTTTTCTACAGACAATGGAATTCCCAGGTTGGAACATTATTGAACTTTTATGATAAAACATCCTGAAGATTGATTCTATACTTAGTTTGACAAGTTTCTTTGTCCTGTAATATAACTTTTTGAACGTTTTGTCCGAATGGACCAGATCGCGCTCTTGGATTTGTTTACCA
Organism: Oncorhynchus clarkii lewisi; assembly: GCF_045791955.1. Classification (NCBI taxonomy): domain Eukaryota; kingdom Metazoa; phylum Chordata; class Actinopteri; order Salmoniformes; family Salmonidae; genus Oncorhynchus; species Oncorhynchus clarkii. Next base: position 70,013,515 of record NC_092155.1, read on the forward strand.
AACGCCCAAACAAAAGAAAATATTGGACATAAATGGACATTAACGAACAAAACAAGCATTTATTGTGGAACTGCGATTCCTAGGAGTGCATTCTGATGAAGATCATCAAAGGTAAGTGAATATTTATAATGCTATTTATGAATAATGTTGACTACCCAACATGGCGGATATTTCTCTGGCTGGTTTGGGCTCTGAGCACCGTTCTCAGATTATGCTTTTTCCTTAAAGTTTAAAAGAAATCTGACACTGCGGTTGCATTAAGGAGAAGTGTATCTAAAGTCTCATGTATAATAGTTGTATTTTCATCAACATTTATTATGAGTATTTCTGTGAATTAATGTGGCTCTCTGCAATATCACTGCATGTTTTGGAACTACTGAACGTAACACGCCAATGTAAAATAAGATTTTTGGATATAAATATGAACTTTACCGAACAATACGTGTCATCTGATGAAGATCATCAAAGGTTAGTGATTCATTTTCTCTCTATTTGTGCTTTTTGTGACTCCTCTCTTTGGCTTGAAAAATGGCTGGGCTTTTCTGTGAGTTGGTGGTGACCTAACATAATTGTTTGTGGAGCTTTTGCTGTAAAGCATTTTTGAAATCAGACAATTAACGAGAATTGTATCTTTAAAATGGTGCCTAATACTTGTATGTTTGAGAAATGTGATTTATGAGAATTCTGTTGATTTGTATTTGGCGCCCTGCAATTTCTTTGGCTGTTGGCGAAAGGTTCCACTAGCGGAACGGGATTCCCGTTCCCCAGTCCTAAACAGGTTAAACAAACACTCATACAGGCAAGAGAATCAGGATCGGTCTTATTTCTGTAGATATATGTGGATGATTTTTAAAGCCAGGCACATTTAACAGTTAGGTTATTGATTATAGACCTAATTAAGTTGAGGTTTCCTCTCTCCTGACTTTTCGTAGACAATAAAGGTAAGGGCTGTTTACTCGTCTCATAATTCCGCTGCTGCCTTCACCGCAAGTTAACCAATATGCTGGTTAACTTTGCTATTCAGCACAACATGGTCTAGGAAAAGGCGCCAATTCAACAGCCCACTGATACGTTTCAAAACCGGGGACACCTGACAGCGACCACTATCCAACACAGGAGAAAGAGCATTTGTCATAAAATAATCTTTTTACTTATGTTTTCACCATTTTTCTTACATAATATAACCAGAAGGAATTTCAGTAGCACGTCAGACTGATGGACTGTGCCATCCCAACGGCCTACACAATGCATCAGTCCACTCACACAGGTGTCTTGTACACCATGATTACAGTGGTTCCTCCTTTAAAAGTTGCGTCATTCTGCGGCACTACTTGCGAGCTGCCGCAGTATTCTGTGGCACGTCATTTAATTCTTACTGCAAGTTATTGCTAGTTTGACCACCAGAGGGAATCTTTGAGAATCATTTGATAGTATTCCGTATTGGCATTACCAAAGAATGTAAAACCTTTTTTGTAATAACATAGTATATGGGATTCATTTTAAGAAATTTGGCTTAATTCATTTGATTAAATATTATGGTGATTCTATTCAGAGAATAACAAAAAACAGAACCCTCAGGGTTTCCGATAGGATGGAATGGAAAATATGGCGCTGTACAACGTGTAGGTCGGTAGTAGACTACAGGATTGGAGGATTGAAAGTCTTATTTATATCACCTCCCTTGTCTGATATCTTAACATTCTCTATGCCACAAAATCTAAAAATTAAAAATACAAAAATAAAAAGGGTAGAAATGTCATGTTTTAGGTCATTAAAATGTACAGAGACGGGATAATCCCTGTCGTTTCTCCTAATTTAACTTTTATATTCACTGATTCTGTTTGAGAGAACGAGAGGTTTTACCTACATATGGACATTTAATAATGCAGATAACATGGGTGGTGGAACACGTAATAATGTCATTCATTTGGAACCGTTTTCCTGTATGTGGGTGGCAGAAATATTCACACTTCATCATATTGTTGCACTGTGTGCAACCTCTGCATTTATAGCTACCATTTGGAAGAGGACGTAAAAGAGCCTGGCTGATTTTCTTTTGTGGCTGGCAGTTGGCATGGATCAATTTATTGCGGAAATTGTGACCTCTCCTATATACAATAAGTGGTGGATTCTTGAATTCAGCTGGCAAAGCTGGGTCCGATGATAAACCATGCCAGTGATTCCTGACCGCATCTCCCACTTTTCGCGAGTTCAAAGTATATGTAGTTGTGAACATTAGAGTGTTCTTTAGCAGTTTTTTTGTAGTAGTTAATCTCGTGTTCCCCTTTCCACGTTAAAGATTCCAATTCATAAAGTGTTTTTAGCCAGAAAATCGGCCAAAACCCCAATTCATACATTTGGGCACAGTCGATAGCATACTGGACTTTGGTCTAGAATGTTGAGGGTTCGAAACCTGCTTCCTGCTTGTTTCATTACATTATTATGCCGGTCTCAGAGCAAATAGCCCGTCATTTTTCCAGTCTGTTGCATAGTTACAATGTGTAATCATTGATGTCCCAGGAGTAGGAGTGGTAAACACTGTTGAAGTGTATAATGAATGAGTTTGATACACCTGGTATTGGATATGGCTGAAAAAAAAAAACGTATAATAGTGATTTTCATAAATTTACTTTATGACAAAAAAATATGCACAATCGTTTGTCTCTACATTAACTAACATATTTCTTTCAATTGTACATTTTTTGCTTGACTCGTTATAACTACTTATATTTTCTTCCCCGTAATGTTTTGTCAGCCATCTTTGCTGAAGTCACCAGGGAAAAATGTGTCATTGGAACCACTCGTTATGATTGGTCATATAAAAACCTTGGGACCCAAATGCTTAATGAGTGCTCTATCTCCCCCTTGTGGTGGTCTGGAGCAATGAAGCCATGACACTGGGTACCTCTAAGTCCGACGGTGTAAGATCACAACTTTTAAAGGAGGAACCACTGTAGATGTCTGTTTTTTGTTGTTGTTGTTGTTGCTGCTCGACTAAAGAAATCTCAGTGGACCAACAGCCAGTCGACTAAATGGGGTCAGTGCTAAGCAATACACAAGTTTAAAAAAAACACAAAAACAGACATACACAAAACGACAACTAGGATTTTTTTTCTTCATAAAATACACACAATGTTCAGGACACGTCTCACCTCGATATAAGCTGTGTCTGTGTTGGCGGTGGGGATGTGGGGCTGCCAGTCTTTAGATGGCTTGGTCAGGTACTTGGTGTCTGTCACAACCCACTTCATACGGGGCCAACCTGGGAGGCAGAACACCACCATCAGCATAAAGTATACACAGGCCACTACTAGAAGTCAGTTTGATGACCGGACAAAGATCCAAAAGTTGTAGCTATTAACCGGTGATATTAGGAACATTAGTGGGCATACGTCTACCCACATGACCACGGACGTCCACCTATCCACATGACGTCTACCTACCCACATGACCACGGACGTCTACCTACCCACATGACCACGGACGTCCACCTACCCACATGACCACGGACGTCCACCTACCCACATGACCACGGACGTCCACCTACCCACATGACGTCCACCTACCCACATGACCACGGACGTCTACCTACCCACATGACCACGGACGTCTACCTACCCACATGACCACGGACGTCTACCTACCCACATGACCACGGACGTCTACCTACCCACATGACCACGGACGTCTACCTACCCACATGACCACGGACGTCTACCTACCCACATGACCACGGACGTCTACCTACCCACATGACCACGGACGTCTACCTACCCACATGACCACGGACGTCTACCTACCCACATGACCACGGACGTCTACCTACCCACATGACCACGGACGTCTACCTACCCACATGACCACGGACGTCTACCTACCCACATGACCACGGACGTCTACCTATCCACATGACCACGGACGTCCACCTACCCACATGACGTCTACCTACCCACATGACTACGGACGTCTACCTACCCACATGACGTCTACCTACCCACATGACCACGGACGTCCACCTACCCACATGACGTCTACCTACCCACATGACCACGGACGTCCACCTACCAACATGACGTCTACCTACCCACATGACCACGGACGTCTACCTACCCACATGACGTCTACCTACCCACATGACCACGGACGTCTACCTACCCACATGACTACGGACGTCTACCTACCCACATGACCACGGACGTCTACCTACCCACATGACCACGGACGTCTACCTATCCACATGACCACGGACGTCCACCTACCCACATGACCACGGACGTCCACCTACCCACATGACGTCTACCTACCCACATGACCACGGACGTCTACCTACCCACATGACGTCTACCTACCCACATGACGTCTACCTACCCACATGACCACGGACGTCTACCTACCCACATGACGTCTACCTACCCACATGACGTCTACCTACCCACATGACGTCTACCTACCCACATGACGTCTACCTACCCACATGACGTCTACCTACCCACATGACCACGGACGTCTACCTACCCACATGACCACGGACGTCTACCTACCCACATGACCACGGACGTCTACCTACCCACATGACCACGGACGTCTACCTACCCACATGACCACGGACGTCTACCTACCCACATGACCACGGACGTCTACCTACCCACATGACCACGGACGTCTACCTACCCACATGACCACGGACGTCTACCTACCCACATGACCACGGACGTCTACCTACCCACATGACCAAGGACGTCTACCTACCCACATGACCAAGGACGTCTACCTACCCACATGACCACGGACGTCTACCTACCCACATGACCAAGGACGTCTACCTACCCACATGACCACGGACGTCCACCTACCCACATGACGTCTACCTACCCACATGACCACGGACGTCTACCTACCCACATGACCACGGACGTCTACCTACCCACATGACCAAGGACGTCTACCTACCCACATGACCACGGACGTCTACCTATCCACATGACCACGGACGTCTACCTATCCACATGACGTCTACCTACCCACATGACCACGGACGTCTACCTACCCACATGACCACGGACGTCTACCTGCCCACATGACCACGGACGTCTACCTACCCACATGACCACGGACGTCTACCTACCCACATGACCACGGACGTCTACCTACCCACATGACCACGGACGTCCACCTACCCACATGACCACGGACGTCCACCTACCCACATGACCACGGACGTCCACCTACCCACATGACCACGGACGTCCACCTACCCACATGACCACGGACGTCCACCTACCCACATGACCACGGACGTCCACCTACCCACATGACCACGGACGTCCACCTACCCACATGACGTCTACCTACCCACATGACTACGGACGTCTACCTACCCACATGACGTCTACCTACCCACATGACCACGGACGTCCACCTACCCACATGACGTCTACCTACCCACATGACTACGGACGTCTACCTACCCACATGACGTCTACCTACCCACATGACCACGGACGTCTACCTACCCACATGACGTCTACCTACCCACATGACTACGGACGTCTACCTATCCACATGACGTCTACCTACCCACATGACCACGGACGTCTACCTACCCACATGACCACGGACGTCTACCTACCCACATGACCAAGGACGTCTACCTACCCACATGACCACTGACGTCTACCTACCCACATGACCACGGACGTCTACCTACCCACATGACCACGGACGTCTACCTACCCACATGACCAAGGACGTCTACCTACCCACATGACCAAGGACGTCTACCTACCCACATGACCACGGACGTCTACCTACCCACATGACCACGGACGTCTACCTACCCACATGACCAAGGACGTCTACCTAACCACATGACCAAGGACGTCTACCTACCCACATGACCACGGACGTCTACCTACCCACATGACCACGGACGTCCACCTACCCACATGACCACGGACGTCCACCTACCCACATGACCACGGACGTCCACCTACCCACATGACGTCTACCTACCCACATGACCACGGACGTCTACCTACCCACATGACCAAGGACGTCTACCTACCCACATGACCACGGACGTCCACCTACCCACATGACCACGGACGTCCACCTACCCACATGACTACGGACGTCTACCTACCCACATGACGTCTACCTACCCACATGACTACGGACGTCTACCTACCCACATGACGTCTACCTATCCACATGACCACAGACGTCCACCTACCCACATGACGTCTACCTACCCACATGACCACGGACGTCTACCTACCCACATGACCACGGACGTCTACCTACCCACATGACGTCTACCTACCCACATGACCACGGACGTCTACCTACCCACATGACCACGGACGTCTACCTACCCACATGACGTCTACCTACCCACATGACCACGGACGTCTACCTACCCACATGACCACGGACGTCTACCTACCCACATGACGTCTACCTACCCACATGACCACGGACGTCTACCTACCCACATGACCACGGACGTCTACCTACCCACATGACGTCTACCTACCCACATGACCACGGACGTCTACCTACCCACATGACCACGGACGTCTACCTACCCACATGACGTCTACCTATCCACATGACCACGGACGTCTACCTATCCACAATATAATGGACATCTACCAGCAATATGTGCTGACCTTTGAATTGCATGATCTCTCCCTGGGGAGTCTTGGGCAGTCCTTTAAGACAGATCTCACTGGTCAGGGCGAGGCCCACCCCACAGCTGCCCAATAGGAAGCCAATCTGCAGACTGCCTGCGTCCTGGGTTGTGAAACACAAATACAAGCATTTGAAAAGGACAAAGGAAAATCTAGATCATTACTTTCTAAATGCCACTGTATTTTGCTGTGTAATATCAAGGGATTGTATTATAGTTCATTAAATAGAATTTGAACCCAGATATGACTGAGTGGGTATTGAAGTCCATACCTGTCGGGACAGTGGCACCTCTATGGGGACAGGGATGACCTCTGCTAGGAGACAGCCATAGAAGGCCACCCAGAACATCGCAGGGTCAGTGTTAGGGTACACCAATGCCACCTAGGGGATAGAGAGTACAGTTTCAGACACAGTACAGCATCGCACAATGGCATTTTGGCATTTACTGGGATGACTCATGCACTAGAGGGAGCTCTGCAGAGTGGTCACAAGCTGGCACAGCCACAAAGCCATTAGATCTGATTTGAACCCTACCCTTAACCACACTGCTAACCCTAATGCCTAACCTTAAATTAAGAACAAAAAAAACAAATATTTGTTTTCATGAAATTTTACGATTTCGCCAATTTTGACTTTGCAACTGGCCCATCTAGCGTAAATCGCTCAGTTCTGCCTCCAAGGCAAGATTCATGACAATAAACGTCAACCCGCATCACAATGGGGAATATCTTATATTGTTTATTGTGTTGTCTGTGCATTGCATGGAGAAGACACAGATCATGTTTTTAAATAAACATCAATCAATCAATGTGGTATAGCGTGAAGGAGAGAAGAGTGGAGGAAGTTATCTGTGTGGCTGTGTGTTTTCACCATGTACCCTATCTCCAGGTCTCAGGACAGGTTCGTTCTTCGTGCCCAGTTTGTTTAACAGAGTGTAGGCCAGCTTCAGACTGCGGCTCCACAGTTTACCTGAGACAGAGAGAGAGAGCGAGAGAGAGAAGAGCAATTTCTCAGAGGAGACTATATGACCTCAGCTCTCCATAGATTGACTGAGAGGAGGGTGATCTTCTGAACTACAAAACATTAGTTATACACTAAAGAAGTCCAATCTGAGACTGTGGGTTAGCCTGAAATGTCTCCCTATTCCGTCATATAGGGAACCGCGTGCCATGTCAGACGGTGAGACCTACCGTACGTCAGCGTGTAGAGGGGTTTCCCGGTAACGTCCAGGGTGGTGAGAGCGGGGCTCTTGGCCTGTGAAGCCCCCCAACGTGCCAGGGCAGCCTGCAGGGCCGGGGGCCAGTTACTGACCACCCCCAGGGGCTCCCCCTTCACTGGGATGATCTGACGGCCCTCTGGCCTGGGGGTGTTGGGGTCCGGCTGGGGTACTATGGAGAGGGGAGAGTAGGAGAGTAGGAGAGGGGAGAGTAGGAGAGTAGGAGAGGGGAGAGTAGGAGAGGGGAGAGTAGGAGAGTAGGAGAGGGGAGAGTAGGAGTGTAGGAGAGTAGGAGAGTAGGAGAGGGGAGAGTAGGAGAGGGGAGAGTAGGAGAGTAGGAGAGTAGGAGAGGGGAGAGTAGGAGAGTAGGAGAGTAGGAGAGGGGAGAGTAGGAGAGGGGAGAGTAGGAGCGTAGGAGAGTGGAGAGTAGGAGAGTAGGAGAGGGGAGAGTAGGAGAGGGGAGAGTAGGAGAGTAGGAGAGTAGGAGAGGGGAGAGTAGGAGAGGGGAGAGTAGGAGAGGGGAGAGTAGGAGAGTAGGAGAGGGGAGAGTAGGAGAGGGGAGAGTAGGAGAGGGGAGAGTAGGAGAGGGGAGAGTAGGAGAGGGGAGAGTAGGAGAGTAGGAGAGGGGAGAGTAGGAGAGGGGAGAGTAGGAGAGTAGGAGAGGGGAGAGTAGGAGAGTAGGAGAGGGGAGAGTAGGAGAGGGGAGAGTAGGAGAGTAGGAGAGTAGGAGAGGGGAGAGTAGGAGAGTAGGAGAGTAGGAGAGGGGAGAGTAGGAGAGGGGAGAGTAGGAGAGGGGAGAGTAGGAGAGGGGAGAGTAGGAGAGTAGGAGAGTAGGAGAGTAGGAGAGGGGAGAGTAGGAGAGGGGAGAGTAGGAGAGTGGAGAGTAGGAGAGTAGGAGAGGGGAGAGTAGGAGAGGGGAGAGTAGGAGAGTAGGAGAGGGGAGAGTAGGAGAGTAGGAGAGTAGGAGAGGGGAGAGTAGGAGAGTAGGAGAGGGGAGAGTAGGAGAGGAAAGAGGGATGGAAGGAGGAGGAAAAGAATAAGGCATGGGAGAAGAAAATGGGGAAGGAAAGAGTATAAAAAAACAAGAGTAAAGTTGAGTTTTCTACTGGTTTAATGAAGACTAATAAAAGAGACAGATATCTACTTTCCACTTACTACATCATTTTCAGGAATATACTTTAAATATAAATATCAAAAGTACATGGAATTAATTGCTAAAATGTACTTAAGTATCATAAGTGAAAGTATAAATAATTTCAACTTCCTTATATTAAGTAAACCAGAAGGCTCAATTTTATTTATTTTATTTTTATTGACGGATAGCCAGGGGCAAACTCCAACACTCAGACACCATTTACAAACCAAGCGTTTGTGTTTAGTGAGTCCACCAGATCAGAGGCAGTAGGGACAACCAGGGATGTTCTCTGTTTAGTGAGTCCACCAGATCAGAGGCAGTAGGGACAACCAGGGATGTTCTCTGTTTAATGAGTCCACCAGATCAGAGGCAGTAGGGACAACCAGGGATGTTCTCTGTTTAGTGAGTCCACCAGATCAGAGGCAGTAGGGACAACCAGGGATGTTCTCTGTTTAGTGAGTCCACCAGATCAGAGGCAGTAGGGACAACCAGGGATGTTCTCTGTTTAATGAGTCCACCAGATCAGAGGCAGTAGGGACAACCAGGGATGTTCTCTGTTTAGTGAGTCCACCAGATCAGAGGCAGTAGGGACAACCAGGGATGTTCTCTGTTTAGTGAGTCCACCAGATCAGAGGCATTAGGGACAACCAGGGATGTTCTCTTGATAAGTGTGTGAATTGGACCATTTTCCTGTCAAAATGTAACAAGTACTTTGGGTGTCAGGGAAAATGTATGGAGTAAAAAGTATATTATTTTCTTTAGGAATGTAGTGAAGTAAAAATAAAAGTTGTCAAAAATATAAATAGTAAAGTACAGATACCACAAAAAAACTACTTAAGTAGTACTTTAAAGTACTTTTACACCTCTGGGAATGTTGGAATATTTTTTGAAGTACTGGAGTGGGTCCTTTGCATCTTACCCTCTACGATCTCCTCTGAGTCGTCCAGGAAGAAGTCACTGAGCGGAGGTCTCTTGGGCCGTTTCAGAGTGTTGAGTAGCTGCTGGATCTTAGTGGAAACACGGCTGTTCACTGGTACACCTGGACACGAAGGTAGAGGCAGGACAGAGGCAGGACCGAGGTAGAGGCAGGACAGAGGCAGGACCGAGGTTAGAGGCAGGAGGAAGGGAATTACACACATGATCATTGACAAGTGAGCATAGACACACACACTCAGTCACGATCATACAGAGACACAAACAACACAAGCATGCGCATAACTGCACACACACACACAGACTGAGTAAAGGGTCATCATGGTCTGTGCTTTGAAAGCAGCACAGGTAGATATAGTAGAACTAAACTTGGGGTCAAAAACAGAAGGGTATTTCTCTCTGTGAAGAGTAGACAAACAGACAGCACAGACGACTCCATCGCCCCTCCCCGGACATCTCCCCAGACCCCTCCCCAGACCCCTCCCCGGACATCTCCCCAGACATCTCCCCAGACATCTCCCCAGACATCTCCCCAGACATCTCCCCAGACATCTCCCCGGACATCTCCCCAGACCCCTCCCCGGACCCCTCCCCGGACCCCTCCCCGGACCCCTCCCCGGACATCTCCCCAGATCCCTCCCCGGACATCTCCCCAGACCCCTACCCAGACCCCTCCCCAGACCCCTCCCCGGACATCTCCCCAGATCCCTCCCCAGACATCTCCCCAGACATCTTCCCAGATCCCTCCCCAGACATCTCCCCAGACATCTCCCCAGACATCTCCCCAGACATCTCCCCAGACATCTCCCCAGACATCTCCCCGGACATCTCCCCAGACATCTCCCCAGACCCCTCCCGGACATCTCCCCAGACCCCTCCCGGACATCTCCCCAGACCCCTCCCCAGACCCCTCCCCAGACCCCTCCCCAGACCCCTCCCCAGACCCCTCCCCCTCACAGTTGGATTCATATGACCTTTTCTGTTTCCTTTTGTAATGAAAGACATGACACGTACGACAGAAAAACAGATCACCACAAAAACAAAAATAAATCTAGCATGTTAGCAGCATTCTCAACACAACTGGAATGAGGATGAGATTCATTTAATGTTGTTTTGTCAATGTACCATTATCTCTGAGAAAAAACAGATTACATTAATTTTAAAAAGTTCTGCAGTGTGTTGTACCAGCGTGATGCTGTTCTGCGGTGTGTTGTACCAGCGTGATGCTGTTCTGCGGTGTGTTGTACCAGCGTGATGCTGTTATGCGGTGTGTTGTACCAGCGTGATGCTGTTCTGCGGTGTGTTGTACCAGCGTGATGCTGTTCTGCGGTGTGTTGTACCAGCGTGATGCTGTTCTGCGGTGTGTTGTACCAGCGTGATGCTGTTCTGCGGTGTGTTGTACCAGCGTGATGCTGTTCTGCGGTGTGTTGTACCAGCGTGATGCTGTTCTGCGGTGTGTTGTACCAGCGTGATGCTGTTCTGCGGTGTGTTGTACCAGCGTGATGCTGTTCTGCGGTGTGTTGTACCAGCGTGATGCTGTTCTGCGGTTTTGTTGTACCAGCGTGATGCTGTTCTGCGGTGTGTTGTACCAGCGTGATGCTGTTCTGCAGTGTGTTGTACCAGCGTGATGCTGTTCTGCTGTGTGTTGTACCAGCGTGATGCTGTTCTGCAGTGTGTTGTACCAGCGTGATGCTGTTCTGCAGTGTGTTCTACAAGCGCGTCACTGTTCTGCAGTGTTTTATACAGTGTGTGTGTGTGTGTGTGTGTGTGTGTGTGTGTGTGCGCGCATACCGTCAGCGGTGGTATCCAGCATGCTGGTGCGGCTCTGTCCTCTGGGCATCCCCCTGGGCATAGCATTGGGGGGCAGGTCCACCCTAGAGTCCACCCTTGAACGCCTCTCAGGGGTTGAGGATGTCACGTCTGGGGGGACACTGTTCTCTGGAGGAAAGAGGTGGAGAGGGGAGTTAGACACACGGATGGTTGACTTTAGCTCTATTCTATAGGACACCTAAACCAGGTTAGTCGGTCATCCAAACCTGTGTATTTGCAGGATGTTAGACTTACAAATGGGTTTCTGTGTGGGTTAACCTATGCATGCGTGGCTGTGTTTGTCTTACCTACGCGTGTGTTCGTTTGTAGGGTGTGTGTCTTACCCATGCACGTGTGGGTTGTGTGTGTGTGTGTGTGTGTGTGTGTGTGTCGCACCTATGCGTGTGCTCGCCAGTATGTCAGCCAGCGCGGAAGTGGGGGTCTTATTCTCTCCGTGGGACAGGGTGGAGGAGGTGGAGGAGGAGGTGGAGGAGGAACTCTGCACTGAGCGGTTGATCCAGTAGTCTGGGCTCTGGAGACTCTGGACCAGCACTGCACTCAGAGCTGCCTGGCGACGCAGGGAACCCTCGTCCTCAGACGCTGACGATGTGTCTGACAGGGAGACAGAACCACATTTGTGATGTGTGGTGAGATTAGTTGCGCAAAATAGCTGCCGTGGCACCCCCCAGGTGTTTAGTTTAGTTTATTCATTCGACCATTTTAAAAAACAAGCACACATAAAACTTAAAGCCATACATGCACATGAATAAAATCATCAAGGATAACACAAAGTCTGGGACTTATTTCCATTGTGGTCCTCTTGAGACAAGATGAATAGGCAAGATGGAACACAGTATGGCAGTGAAATAATAAAACAAAAACAGAGAAGAAGAACATCTATCTCATCAAAAACAGAGAAGAAGAACATCTATCTCATCAAAAACAGAGAAGAAGAAGAACATCTATCTCATCAAAAACAGAGAAGAAGAAGAACATCTATCTCATCAAAAACAGAGAAGAAGAAGAACATCTATCTCATCAAAAACAGAGAAGAAGAACATCTATCTCATCAAAAACAGAGAAGAAGAACATCTATCTCATCAAAAACAGAGAAGAAGAACATCTATCTCATCAAAAACAGAGAAGAAGAACATCTATCTCATCAAAAACAGAGAAGAAGAACATCTATCTCATCAAAAACAGAGAAGAAGAACATCTATCTCATCAAAAACATAGAAGAAGAACATCTATCTCATCAAAAACAGAGAAGAAGAACATCTATCTCATCAAAAACAGAGAAGAAGAACATCTCCTCATTCCAGTTACATCATAGGGGTTATTCATATGGGCACAGAAGACATCAAATATATTTGAAGTTTATTTTTAGAACTGCCCAGAGAGGACATTGTTTTTATAGGCAGAGGCAACTCATTCCATTCTGAGGCTCCAGTATACTAGACAGTACCTTTCCCAGCATTACTCCTGAACCTGTATAAGCACACGTTAGCAACACCTGATCTGGTGCTGTGATTATGTGCATCCCTAACACGAGGAAAGTAATCACTTAGGTATCTGGGCGCAGGACCATAAATACTCCTGTACACCAAACCTAGTCTAATCTAGGACACCCTAGCCTCAACAGGCAGTCAGTTTAGTTCCAGAAAGCAGCTCCTGCCTATGTGACTACATGGACTCACCTTCAATACTGCCCTGATCAGCTTATTCTGGGCCATCTGGAGCTTCCCCTTCATAAGTCAAGATAAGCCCCCAAACCAGGAAGTACTAGCATAGCCAAAATGGCATTGAATGAGGGCAGTAGCTAGCACTTTCATGCAGTCCTTATCAAGCAGCTTGGATTTTCAAGCCAAAAACGTAGTCCTGTCATTAACCTTCCCTAGCACCTTATTGGCCATGCTCACACCTCCAAAGCTTCCATCAAGGATACATCCCAAGTAGCTAACAGAGGTAGTCAGCACCTCACCCCCTAACTACACTCTGATTTCAGACGACCTACACAATTTAGGTCTGGATCCAAAAATAATTGCAGAGATAGCGTATTGTCTCCAAGCCATTTGCTAATGTTAGTCAACTCTGTGCTAAGTATGCTCTCCAACATAGTTTTACATTTGTGAGACACCAGAAGTGTAGAGTCATCCGCATAAAGAAAAAAACACGGCAAGAACAAGCATCTTTCATATCATTAATATATAATAAAAACAGCAGAGGCCCAAGCACGCTCCCCTGCGGAACGCCACAACTCATTGGTTTGTGCCTGAGACAGTGAACCATTAACCTTTACTACTTGCTCCCTTCCTGATGAATAGGACTTTACCCAGCCTAGAGGGCTGCTGCTTAACCCCAGTGCCTCCAGTTTGAAGATTAGGAGACAGTGGTTAACTGTAGCAAAGGCCTTCTGTAGGTCAAGCAGTACCATTCCACACAGATTTCCCTCATCAATCTCTTTCCTGATGAAGTCAGTCAAGTAAAGTAGACATGAATCAGCGGAGTAGGTTTTTCTAAAAACCAGACTGAAAATCATACATTGGGTTACATTGTTAGTAAACAGTGGAACCCCTAGGTGGGTTACATTGTTAGTGAACGGGGAACAGTAGATCCCCCAGGTGGGTTACATTGTTAGTGAACGGGGAACAGTGGAACCCCCAGGTGGGTTACATTGTTAGTGAACGGGGAACAGTGGAACCCCCAGGTGGGTTACATTGTTAGTGAACAGGGAGCAGTGGATCCCCCAGGTGGGTTACATTGTTAGTGAACGGGGAACAGTGGAACCCCCAGGTGGGTTACATTGTTAGTGAACGGGGAACAGTGGAACCTCCTGTTGTAGGGTTAAAGCTGTGATAGCCCAACCCTGGTCCCGACAGGACGTGCAGGCTTTCTCCCGACTCACACCTAAACCAACTCATCAAAAGTTGTTACTGATCATCAAGACTGAGGACGCAGGTGTGTTAATGCTGGTCTGAAACTAAACCTTGAACTGTAGCTCTTCAGGACCAGGATTAGTTATCGACCACCACAGAGTACTACTCAAACATATGCCTAGGGATTGACCACCACAGAGTACTACTTAAACATATGCCTAGGGATCGACCACCACAGAGTACTACTCAAACATATACCTAGTTATCGACCACCACAGAGTACTACTCAAACATATACCTAGTTATCGACCACCAGAGTACTACTCAAACATATGCCTAGGGATCGACCACCACAGAGTACTACTCAAACATATACCTAGTTATCGACCACCACAGAGTACTACTCAAACATATACCTAGTTATCGACCACCACAGAGTACTACTCAAACATATGCCTAGGGATCGACCACCACAGAGTACCACTCAAACATATGCCTAGGGATCGACCACCACAGAGTACTACTCAAACATATACCTAGTTATCGACCACCACAGAGTACTACTCAAACATATACCTAGTTATCGACCCCCAAAGGGACTACTCAAACATATGCCTAGGGATCGACCACCACAGAGTACTACTCAAACATATGCCTAGGGATCGACCACCACAGAGTACTACTCAAACATATACCTAGTTATCGACCACCACAGAGTACTACTCAAACATATACCTAGTTATCGACCACCACAGAGTACTACTTAAACATATGCCTAGGGTTGAACAACTCCGGTAACTTTCCCAAAACTACATGGTTTCCCCAAAACTCCTGGTTGGAGGATTCCCAGATTTCTTGCTTATTACCTTGAAATTCCAGGAATCTTCCAAACCAGGATATCTGGAACATTTTGGGAAAGTTTGTGGAATTTTGAAATCCTACATAGAACATAGTTTCAACTCTATGATAGTGACCTGGAGGGGTGCAGTCTTCTGCGGGTGACTGGACGAAGGCTGAGCGGCGCTTGGTGGGCATGGGCAGTGCCATCTTCTCCTCCTTGTGTTTGGCCAACGCTGCCTGTACTGCCTCCGTGTGGATATCTGACAGAGAGAGAGAGACAAAATGAGAACAGGAACAAGAGATTAGAAAGAGAGGACAGACAGACAGAAAAACAAGGATGGAGGAAAGGAAGAGCAGGACAGACACTGCACCAACTATTATCCACTAGACTCCTTGGTCACAATCAGAACCAAGCACAATCTCTAAGCCAGGCACCAGCCCCCACACACTCCTACTGTGATGCCATGCATGATGGTAGAGATCTGCGTGCATGTGTGGGTCCAGTGTGTTTAGTGTGTCTATGTCCAGTGTGTTCAGAGGTGTATGTGTTCAGTGTGTGCGTGTGTTCAGTCTGTTCAGTGTGCGTGTGTCCAGTATGTGTGTGTTCAGTGTTATCAGCATCTGTGTGTCCTGTGTGTGTCAGTGTGTGTTCAGTGTGCGTGTGTGTGAGCGCGTGTGTGTTCAGTGTGAGTGTGTGTGTGTTCAGCATGTGTGTGTGTTCGGCGTGTGTGTGTGTGTGTGTGTGTTCAGCGTGTGTGTGTGTGTGTTCAGCGTGTGTGTGTGTGTGTAGTGTGTGTGTAGCGTGTGTGTTCAGCGTGTGTGTGTGTAGCATGTGTGTGTGTGTTCAGCATGTGTGTGTGTAGCGTGTGTGTGTGTGTAGCGTGTGTGTGTGTGTAGCGTGTGTGTGTGTGTAGCGTGTGTGTGTGTGTAGCGTGTGTGTGTGTGTGTAGCGTGTGTGTGTGTGTGTGTTCAGCGTGTGTTAGGCGTGTGTGTTCAGTGTGTGCATTCCTTATTCAGTCTCCTTGGCGTGTAAACATCCTTGTTGTTGTTGGATGTCATTTCCTCTGTACACTATGGATCGTTTCCTGCTTAATGAATAGCCAGTTTTCTGAATCGGAATATGTTTCAAGTTTTCTCACGTGCACAAGTACAGTAAAATGCCTTTCTTGCTCTAAACCCAACAAGACAGTAATCAATATCCATGTAGATCTAAAAAATAACATGAAGTAGAACAAAAACACATAAATAAAAGATAAGAAATAAGAAGAACAGAATAAGTAAGTAAACAGGGTCAGTTCCAGAACCATTTTTACAATGTGCAGGGATACTGGAGTGATGGAGGTAGATACAGTGAGCTCCAAAAGGGTTGTATGAATGTACAATGTGTGTATGTCTCTGTGTACCTGATCTGTAACGGTCGTCCCTGGTCCCACCGCTGCGGTTTCTGCGCCCCCCAGAGGAAGACGAGGGGCCAGGGGCCTCAGGACTGGCAGGGCTACAGTCACGGCTGGGTTCACCACTGGATGGGCCAGAGGACGCCTGCTGCTGGATGTCTGGGAGAGCCAGTACCACACCTGGACAGAGAGAGAGGATGGTCAGCACCTGGCTCTAACACACACAAACACACACACACACACACACACACACACACACACGGAGATGAAAGCTCCGAGGCGCAGACAGAACAAGCAGGAGGTGACCTTTCAGGTTCAAAGCATTCAAATGCCAGCTCTGACAACCAGAGCACATCGCCAACGTTCCACATCGCCAACGTTCCACATCGCCAACGTTCCACATCGCCAACGTTCCACATCGCCAACGTTCCATACGGAAGCAACATCAGATGGTGCCACACCTTGAGAAACTTGGGATTTTCCTGGAGTCATTTTCCAGGTAGTTAAGCAACCGTTTGATATGTAATGCACTAGAGCAGGGTTCCCCAGTAGACAGGAGTTTATTTGGCCACACCACAAATTGACACACAGTGGACATGGTCATCCTCCAGTGGTAGTCTGTTGGCTGACTCAGGGCTTTCCATGGACATCCTCCAGTGGTAGTCTGTTGGCTGACTCAGGGCTTTCCATGGACATCCTCCAGTGGTAGTCTGTTGGCTGACTCAGGGCTTTCCATGGACATCCTCCAGTGGTAGTCTGTTGGCTGACTCAGGGCTTTTCATGGACATCCTCCAGTGGTAGTCTGTTGGCTGACTCAGGGCTTTCCATGGGCACTGACTGGAACTGACCCGATTAGAGCAAGAGGGGTAACAATGGTACGCTACACCCCAGCTAGTGACTAACTACCATACCTAGAAATTTGAAGTTTGAAGTGAATGGTGTTCAAGGAACACTAGGCTAGTTGCATTTAATACATGTTTGAGTTTGTCATTGTAAACAATAATTTGTTCTTAACGGACTTGCCTAGTTAAATAACGGTTAAAATATAAAAGGTTAGAGTAATGATGACGCTGTTACTTCATCCACCACCAGAGTGCAGCAGAGAGCCATGAATGCTCCCATCGCCACTGGAACAGACAGAGGGAGGTCGAAAAGATTTGGGAAAACAATCACGTCCACTGTCACCTTAATGGATGGGGGGGGGGGGGGGGGTCAGTACAGTTAGGCCTACACACTATTTGTGGAACAGTTTTGGTTTCTGTGTGCATTCTTTCCCCATAAAAATGACTTTTAAGTCTTTATTGAAGACTCACCTCTTCAGTGGGTCATATGATTGAGTGTAGCCTGGCCCACGAGTGTGAAGGTGAACGGAAAGGCACTGGAGCAACGAACCGCCCTTGCTGTCTCTGCCTGGCAGGTTCCCCTCTCTCCACTGGGATTCTCTGCCTCAAACCCTATCACAGGGTCTGAGTCACTGGCTTACTGGTGCTCTTCCATGCCGTCCCTAGGAGGGGTGCGTCACTTGAGTGGGTTGAGTCACTGACGTGATCTTCCTGTCTGGGTTGGTTTGTCACAACCTTGGGTTGTGCCGTGGCGGAGATCTTTGTGGGCTATACTCAGCCTTGTCTCAGGATGGTAAGTTGGTGGTTGAAGATATCCCTCCAGTGGTGTGGGGGCTGTCCTTTGGCAAAGTGGGTGGGGTTATATCCTGCCTGTTTGGCAATGTCCGGGGGCATCGTCGGATGGGGCCACAGTGTCTCCTGACCCCTCCTGTCTCAGCCTCCAGTATTTATGCTGCAGTAATTTATGTGTCGGCGGGCTAGGGTCAGTCTGTTATATCTAGAGTATTTCTCCTGTCTTATCCGGTGTGCTGTGTGAATGCTCTCTAATTCTCTCTCGGAGGACCTGAGCCCTAGGACCATGCCTCAGGACTACCAGACCCGATGACTCCTTCCTGTCCCCAGTCCACATGGCCGAGCTGCTGCTCCAGTTTCAACTGTTCTGCCTGCGGCCTGACCTGTTCACCGGATGTGCTACCTGTCCCAGACCTGCTGTTTTCAACTCTCTAAAGACAGCAGGTGCGGTAGAGATACTCTATACTCTCTCGATCGGCTATGAAAAACCAACAGACATTTACTCCTGAGGTGCTGACCTGTTGCCCCCTCTACAACCACTGTGATTATTATTATTTGACCCTGCTGGTAATCTAATCTTGGCCATGTTCTGTTATAATCTCCACACGGCACAGCCAGAAGAGGACTGGCCACCCCTCAAAGCCTGGATCCTCTCCAGGCTTCTTCCTAGGTTTTGGCCTTTCTAGGGTTTTTTTCCTAGCCACTGTGCTTCTACACCTGCATTGCTTGCTGTTTGGGGTTTTAGGCTGGGTTTCTGTACAGCACTTTGAGATATCAGCTGACATTTTTTACCTTTATTTAACTAGGCAAGTCAGTTAAGAACAAATTCTTATTTTCAATGACAGCCTAGTGGGTTAACTGCCTGTTCAGGGGCAGAATGGCAGATTTGTACCTTGTCAGCTCGGGGGTTTGAACTTGCAACCTTCCGGTTACTAGTCCAACGCTCTAACCACTAGGCTACCCTGCCGCCCCCGACATAAGAAGGGCTTTATAAATACATTTGATTTGACTTGTTGGTGCAAAACTGACATAGTTGATGAGCTTGGTCATTG
The DNA here is from genome assembly GCF_045791955.1 of Oncorhynchus clarkii lewisi. Lineage (NCBI taxonomy): Eukaryota > Metazoa > Chordata > Actinopteri > Salmoniformes > Salmonidae > Oncorhynchus > Oncorhynchus clarkii. The sequence continues at coordinate 70,033,097 of NC_092155.1, forward strand.
CCGTCAGTTCAATTGAAAAGGCATGTGTTGGAGTCTGGGTTTAGGCTGAAAACTCTATGCTTCTATGTCACCTGCCCCAGTAAGGAGACGTGGATTATAAATGTCAAGAGGAGTCAGAGTAGAAGGAAGGGAGAAGAGGAGAAGGAATAGGAGAAGGAAGAGGGAACATGAGAAGTAGAGAGAAGAGAAGGAAGAGGAGAGAGAAGGAGAAGGAAGAGGAGAAGTAGAGAGAAGAGGAGAAGGAGAGAAGAGGAGAAAGAAGTGAAGTAGAGAGAAGGAGAAGTAGAGAGAAGAAGGAAGAGGAGAAAGAGGAGAGAGAAGGAGAAGGAAGAGGAGAGAGAAGGAGAAGGAAGAGGAGAGAGAAGAGAAGAAGTAGAGAGAAGAGGAGAAGTAGAGAGAAGGAGAAGTAGAGAGAAGAAGGAAGAGGAGAAAGAAGAGGAGAAGTAGAGAGAAGAAGAGAGAAGGAAGAGGAGAAGTAGAGAGAAGAAGGAAGAGGAGAAAGAAGAGGAGGAAGAGGAGAGAGAAGAAAGAGAAGGAAGAGGAGAGAGAAGAGAAGAAGTAGAGAGAAGAGGAGAGTAGAGAGAAGAAGAGAGAAGGAAGAGGAGAAGTAGAGAGAAGAGGAGAGAGAAGAAGAGAGAAGGAAGAGGAGAAGTAGAGAGAAGAGGAAGAGGAGAAAGAAGAGAAGTCGAGAGAAGAAGTAGAGAGAAGAAGGAAGAGGAGAGAAGAGGAGAAGTCGAGAGAGGAAGAGGAGAGAAGAGGAGAAGTCGAGAGAAGAAGTAGAGAGAAGGAAGAGGAGAAGTCGAGAGAAGAAGTAGAGAGAAGAAGGAAGAGGAGAAAGAAGAGGAGAAGTCGAGAGAAGAAGTAGAGAGAAGAAGGAAGAGGAGAGAAGAGAAGTGAAAGATGAGAAGGGGAAGGAATAAGACGGAAAGTATAAGAGATGGATAAACTACAAACTGGTGATCTGAGGGAGGAGGAGGAATATGAAAGGAGAAAGAAATGTGTCTTACTGGTGATCTGAGGGAGGAAGAGGAAGATGAAAGGAGAAAGAAGAAATGTGTCTTACTGGTGATCTGAGGGAGGAAGAGGAAGATGAAAGGAGAAAGAAGAAATGTGTCTTACTGGTGATCTGAGGGAGGAAGGGGCCCAGCAGCTTGGCTCGTTTCTTCTCATAGCCCTTCTGTGTGATGTCACCTAGCAGAGAAGAAGAGAAGAAGATACACACACGTTAGTCAGTCACCACATTAACACTACAAACAAGACACACAGTCACCAGTCAGTCACCACATTAACACTACTATCAATCAACAAGACACACAGTCACCACATTAACACTACTATCAATCAACAAGACACACAGTCACCACATTAACATCAATCAACAAGACACACAGTCACCAGTCAGTCATCACATTAACATCAATCAACAAGACACACAGTCACCAGTCAGTCACCACATTAACACTACTATCAATCAACAAGACACACAGTCACCAGTCAGTCACCACATTAACATCAATCAACAAGACACACAGTCACCAGTCAGTCACCACATTAACATCAATCAACAAGACACACAGTCACCAGTCAGTCATCACATTAACATCAATCAACAAGACACACAGTCACCAGTCAGTCACCACATTAACACTACTATCAATCAACAAGACACACAGTCACCAGTCAGTCATCACATTAACATCAATCAACAAGACACACAGTCACCAGTCAGTCATCACATTAACATCAATCAACAAGACACACAGTCACCAGTCAGTCACCACACTAACATCAATCAACAAGACACACAGTCACCAGTCAGTCACCACATTAACATCAATCAACAAGACACACAGTCACCAGTCAGTCACCACATTAACATCAATCAACAAGACACACAGTCACCAGTCAGTCACCACATTAACACTAACATCAATCAACAAGACACACAGTCACCACATTAACACTAACATCAATCAACAAGACACACAGTCACCAGTCAGTCATCACATTAACATCAATCAACAAGACACACAGTCACCAGTCAGTCATCACATTAACATCAATCAACAAGACACACAGTCACCAGTCAGTCACCACATTAACACTACTATCAATCAACAAGACAGTCACCACACTAACACTACCATCAATCAACAAGACACACAGTCACCACATTAACACTAACATCAATCAACAAGACACACAGTCACCAGTCAGTCACCACATTAACATCAATCAACAAGACACACAGTCACCAGTCAGTCATCACACTACCATCAATCAACAAGACACAGTCACCACACTAACACTACCATCAATCAACAAGACAGTCACCACACTAACATCAATCAAGACATAGGACCTGGAGACGACCTAGACAGAACACCAACTCTAAAGTCTGTCTAGTCATCACACTCCCCCTGTATTGTTCCTGCTTCATTGACAGGGATAGACATGAAATGAGAAGGGAGACAGAGGACATCATGTATAGAAGTGTGGGGACCGGGAATCCACCCCACGGGGGGACCGGGAATCCACCCCACGTAGGGACCGGGAATCCATCCCACGTAGGGACCGGGAATCCACCCCACGGGGGGACCGGGAATCCACCCCATGGGGGGACCGGGAATCCACCCCACGGGGGGACCGGGAATCCACCCCACGTAGGCGGGGGACTGCACCCCACGGGGGGACCGGGAATCCACCCCACGTAGGCGGGGGACTGCACCCCACGGGGGGACCGGGAATCCACCCCACGTAGGCGGGGGACTGCACCCCACGTGGGGACCGGGAATCCACCCCACGTAGGCGGGGGACTGCACCCCACGTAGGGACTGTGAATCCACCCCACGTAGGCGGGGGACTGCACCCCACGTAGGGACTGTGAATCCACCCCACGTAGGCAGGGGACTGCACCCCACGTAGGCAGGGGACTGCACCCCACGTAGGCAGGGGACTGCACCCCACGTAGGCAGGGGACTGCACCCCACATAGGCAGGGGACTGCACCCCACATAGGCAGGGGACTGCACCCCACATAGGCAGGGGACTGCACCCCACATAGGCAGGGGACTGCATCCCACATAGGCAAGGGACTGCATAGGTACCTAGAGCAGTGACTATAACCACTGGACCAAACTCAGGCATCATAATACACTTCTGAAACCTTCCAGGGGATGTGCGGTCAGCTTTGGGGGTTTGGCCCCGAACAACACTCCCACTACTGCACAGAGTAAATCCACACATTCCCTAAACTCCCCCAAAAACCACACACACATATCCCCTTGTGTGACCAGCGATAGCATCACAGGGAGCGATAGGAGTGGGGTAAGTCGAAAGGCTTGCACACATTGCACCAAACACCCACCCCCCACATGAGAAAAAGTGGCCCCTCAAAGCCAACAAGTGCCTGCCCCCCGGTGTCAGGCAGCTCAGAATAGAGGAAGATAAACATGTGATGAGAGAGACGTGTTGGTCAGGGAAGTGAGAGAGAACATAACACAGTGTTTCAAATAACAATGGAAAGAGAGATAGAGATGGAGAGGGACAGGATAGAGGGGAGGAGGAGAGGGAGGGGGGAAGGGGGAGAGGGACAGGATAGAGGGGAGGAGGAGAGGGACAGGATAGAGGGGGAAGGGGACAGGATAGGGGGGAAGGGGAGAGGGAGGGGGGAAGGGGGAGAGGGACAGGATAGAGGGGAGGAGGAGAGAGAAGGGGAGGAGGAGGGGGACAGGATAGAGGGGGAGGGAGGAGAGGGAGGAGGAGGAGGAGAGGGACAGGATAGAGGGGGAGGAGGGAGGGGGAGGAGGAGAGGGACAGGATAGAGGGGAGGAGGAGAGGGACAGGATAGAGGGGGAGGGAGGAGAGCGAGGGGGGAGGAGGAGGGGGACGGGATAGAGGGGGAGGGAGGAGAGGGAGGGGGAGGAGGAGAGGGACAGGATAGAGGGGGAGGAGGGAGGGGGAGGAGGAGAGGGGGAGGATAGAGGGGGAGGGAGGAGAGGGAGGAGGAGAGGGTCAGGATGGGGAGGGAGGAGAGGGAGGGGGGAGGAGGAGAGGGACAGGATAGAGGGGGAGGAGGAGAGGGACAGGATAGAGGGGGAGGGAGGAGAGGGACAGGATAGAGGGGGGAGTCGAACAGTCTACTCCAACCAAATGGAGAGGCCTTAGAAGCTGCCTCCAGCTGTACAAAAGGTAATTAAAATACAGTACCCTGTGTATGTAAAGAATGATAAAACACGAAAAGAGCACAAAATGAAGCTTCTTATGGAAAATCAAGAGACACTTTTTGCTGACTATAATAAAAATGGGAACATCAGCAACCTCATCTTCCACACAGACCATCCCTGGCTATATTAGCACACTACCGAGGGGTGGAAACTCAGGATACTAGACAACGAGGACTCTGAGTCAGCTAATATAAATCTCTGTAAGTCAGGAACAGTATTGGTACAAGGCAACCCCAAACAGTTTCTGCGGGACTTTCACCTAATCAAAGAATTAGCTCAGCAGGAGAAGCTCTCCCTTGAGAAAGATACCCCAGCCCGAGCAGGTCAGACCAGACCCCACAGACAAGCAACCCCAAGCGGAAAGTCAACCTCCCCGTACGTACAGAGTACTAACCCCTCATTGAAATGAAGAATACATTAACCCAGCTAATGGTAAGGCAGGTGGAGCTGGAAGGGCAGGTGATTACACCCCAGTCAGCCCAGACAAGTCCAGCACAACAACACCCCCTTAACTCGACCTGGAGAGCTGGAGGTGGAGAGAGACATATCTGCACTCCAGACTGTGGCGAGCCAACTTCAACAGGAAAAAATAGCAGGAGAAGAACAGAGCACTAGAGGAGAGGATCCGACTGCTGGAGGAGAGGGTGAGGGGGATGGCGTGTGACAGAGAACAACCCACTAGAGAGGTGGGCAGCCCCACAGAGAAGCTGGCAGAACAAGCCCACCTCAGCTTCCGACAAAAGTCTCGACACCACAGCAGAATAGTACAACCCAGACCCTGACCACGCAAACATCACAGCAGAATAGACAAATGAAGAACCCCAAGCCCAGGGGATCTTCACCCCCTCTGAGCTACCCCCCCCCCCCCCCCCCCCGACAACCCCTAGACCTTCTGTCTGAGGACCTACTAGGTTCACCCAGCCACATAATGATACACCCAGCGCACCCTAGACCTTCTGTCTGAGGACCAACTAGGGTCACCCAGCCACATAATAATAAACACAGGCACAAACCACCTGAGAACACAGCATTAAAGGGTGGCCGTAGCACTCAAGGGAGTGATTGAAAAAGCTTCTCCTGAGCGGTTAGATCATCCCTGCTACCACGAAAAGACAGCTACCATACAGCAGGTAAACGCAAGTATTTCCCGTGACTGTGCCTCAAAACCAAATGTTTACCTGGCCCACCACTCCACCCTGGACTTGAACAGCCTTTATGACCAGGACCACATAGGGCTGGGCCATATGGCCAAAATCTCATATCCCAATAAAGGTCATTTAATATCCCGATAACGATACATATCACAAAATAGCACATTTTCTGTCAATTCAATGAATAAATAGTTTATATAAAATGACCACATGTAAAGGCCTATTACTTATTAAATGTTTAATTATATAAATAAAAAGGTACTTAGTCATATTTTATTGTTTATTTTATTTAGAACCTGTGCAAATGTTCAATTAAGCATGTAACAAAATCTAAAATGGTAAATAGAAAACACTTCAACTATAGTTGCAAACCAAATAAATATAGGCATAAACTATATATATTTTGGGGGGCTTGCCTGTTTCGCATGTTATTTTGGCATTAATACGTGTACATATCAATTTGCATGTGGTACCTTGGGTTGAGGGTTCTCTCCTTCCATCTTCATGGTTCTTTGCCATATGCTGTGCCGCGGGCAAAAGCCTGTTGCAACGTCTGAGTCGAGGGTTTGTTTTGAGCACGCGACTGTACTTTTTGGGGTCTCATCCGTAGACTCTTTCCGTTCTGTTTCACATGATTCTTGCGTAGGTGGTAAAAGAGGTTAGTGGTGTTTGAGCTTGTTGTCGCGACCGGCCTGCTGCATATTTTGTAGAGGACAGTTTTCTGGTCCGTGTCAGACTTTTCATAACCAAACCACGTCCATGCGACCGAAGTTGCCCCTCTTTTAGGTATGAGCTCCATGTCTCCATGCTCTGTGTCAAATTCACTCTCCTCCATGTTTGTTTGTGTTGCAAATGTCCTTCCACACGTCACGCAAAGCATTGTCCAATTGACAAAAAAATATTGCCGTAAAGAGTGTGATTTGCGACAACAAAATAAATGAACGAGCATAATATGAAACGATAGACGTTTTTCTATCGTCACGCGATATATAATCGTCATATCGCCCAGCACTAGGTCTACCCATGCAAGGCAGCACTGCCCACCTTCGCCCGGACTCTAAAGGACATTTCTCTTAAACGCAGCCCCAACACTTCACACAGGAGCAACAGATCCATAGACACCCCGCCCAGACCAGAGAGACACTCTTCCCCCGGACCTACAGAGACCACAATACCACCAGCCACATCCACACCCAATCAACCACCCCCCCAAGTTAACCATGCCCACACCCCATTTAGGCCCCCTCTGATCAGACCTATGCCCCTCCTGCCCACCCCATGCATCCCACCCCCGTAACGAGGGCCTCAGCATGGAAGTCACACATACTGCCAGGCCGTGAGCGGGCAAACAGGCCCAAACCCCACTCTTACACTAGCCCAAGCGCCAATGGCATGTACCAGATGCTCAGCAGGCTCTGCTCACACTTACTGGCCTGAGGTCAAACCACACAACATTGGACACTTTATGGTAGAGGTCGACCGATTAATCGGAATGTTATGAAATCAAGTTTTCATAACAATTGGAAATCTGTATTTTTGGGCGCCGATTTGCCAATTTCTTAATATTTTTTTTTACACCTTTATTTAATCTTTATTTAACTAGGCAAGTCAGTTAAGAACACATTCTTATTTTCAATGGCGGCCTAGGAATGTTGGGTTAACTGCCTCGTTAAGGGGCAGAAAGACAGATTTTCACCTTGTCAGTTCGGGGGATGCAATCTTGCAACCTTACATTAACTAGTCCAACGCAATAACAACCTGTCTCTCTCTCATTGCACTCCACAAGGAGACTGCCTGTTACGCAAACGCAGTAAGCCAAGGTAAGTTGCTAGCTAGCATTAAACTTATCTTATAAAAAACAATCAATCATAATCACTAGTTAACTACACATGGTTGATGATATTACTAGATATTATCTAGCGTGTCCTGTGTTGCATATAATCTGACTGAGCATACAAGTATCTAAGTATCTGACTGAGCGGTGGTAGGCAGAAGCAGGCGAGTAAACATTCATTCAAACAGCACTTTTATGCGTTTTGCCAGCAGCTCTTCATTGTGCGTCAAGCATTGCGCTGTTTATGACTTCAAGCCTATCAACTCCCAAGATGAGGCTGGTGTGACCGAAGTGAAATGTAATATCATCAATAAAATCAATTTAGCCTCAAGTAAATAATGAAACATGTTCAATTTGGTTAAAATGTGCAAAAACAAAGTGTTGGAGAAGAAAGTAAAAGTGCAATATGTGCTATGTAAGAAAGCTAACATTTCAGTTCCTTGCTCAGAACATGAGAACATATGAAAGCTGGTGGTTCCTTTTAACATGAGTCTTCAATATTCCCAGGTAAGAAGTTTTAGGTTGTAGTTATTATAGGAATTATAGGACCATTTCCCTCTATACCATTTGTATTTCATATACCTTTGACTATTGGATGTTCTTATAGGCACTTTAGTATTGCCAGTGTAACAGTATAGCTTCCGTCCCTCTCCTCGCTCCACCCTGGGCTCGAACCAGCAACACAACGACAACAGCCACCCTCGAAGCAGCGTTACCCATGCAGAGCAAGGGAATCAACCACTGCAAGGCTCAGAGCGAGTGACGTTTGAAACGCTATTAGCGCGCGCTAACTAGCTAACCATTTCACTTCGGTTACACCAGCCTCATCTCGGGAGTTGATAGGCTTGAAGTCATAAACAGCGCAATGCTTGACGCACAACGAAGAGCTGCTGGCAAAACGCACGAAAGTGCTGTTTGAATGAATGTTTACGCGCCTGCTTCTGCCTAGCACCGCTCAGTCAGATACTTAGATACTTGTATGCTTGTATGTTCAGTCAGATTATATGCAACGCAGGACACGCTAGATAAGATCTAGTAATATCATCAACCATGTGTAGTTAACTAGTGATTATGATTGATTGTTTTTTATAAGATAAGTTTAATGCTAGCTAGCAACTTACCTTGGCTTACTGCATTCGTGTAACAGGCAGTCTCCTTGTGGAGTGCAACGAGAGAGAGGCAGGTCGTTATTGCGTTGGACTAGTTAACTGTAAGATTGCAAGTTTGGATCCCCCGAGCTGACACCGAGCTGACAAGGTGAAAATCTGTCGTTCTGCCCTTTAACGAGGCAGTCAACCCACCGTTTCTAGGCCGTCATTGAAAATAAGAATGTGTTCTTAACTGATTTGCCTAGTTAAATAAAGGTATAAAAAATAAAATAAAAATTGGCGCCCAAAATTACCGATTTCCGATTGTTATGAAAACTTGAAATCGGCACTTCCGATTAAATCGGTCGACTCCTAGTTGTGAGGTCTGCTCACCAACCAAGAATTCTCAAAATGGGACAAACACCAAATTGAGATTGCATGCAGAATTCTGCAAAAATATCCCCGGTGTCAACACCAAGTAATGCATGCAGAGAAGAATTAGGCTGATACCCACAAATTATCAAATTCCAGAAAAGAGCCGTTAAATTCTACAACCACCTAAAAGGAAGCGATTCCCATACCTTCCATAACAAAACCATCACCTACAGAGAAATGAACCTGGAGAAGAGTCCCCTAAGCAAGCTGGTCCTGGGGCTCTGTTGACAAATACAAACAGACCCCACAGAGCCCCAGGACAGCAACACAATTAGACCCAACCAAATCATGAGAAAACAAAAAGATTACTTGACGTATTGGTAAGAACTAACAAAAAAGCAAAGCAAACTAGAATGCTACTTGGCCCTAAACAGAGAGTACACAGTGGCAGAACACTGACCACTGTGACTGACCAAAACTTAAAGAAAGCTTTGACTATGTACAGACTCAGTGAGCATAGCCTTGCTATTGAGAAAGGCCACCAAGGCCACCGTAGGCAGACCCGTAGGCAGACAGGCTATGTGCACGCTGTGCACAAAATGAAGTTGAAACGGAGCTGCACTTCCTAAAATCAGGCCAAATATATGAACAGAGAGACACATATTTCCCTCAGATTACACAGATCCAAAGAATTCAAAAACAACCCAATTTTGATAAACTCCCATATCTACTGGGTGAAATGCCAGTGTGACATCACAGCAGCAAGATTTGTGACCTGTTGCCACAAGAAAAGGGCAACCAGTGAAGAACAAACACCATTGTAAATACAACCCATTTTTATGCTTATTTATTTTCCCTTTTGTACATTGTTACAACACTGAATATATACATAATATGACATTTGTAATGTCTTTATTCTTTTGGAACTTCTGTGAGTGTAATTTTTACTGTTCAATTTATTGTTTATTTCACTTTTGTATCTACTTCACTTGCTTTGGCAATGTTAACATGTTTCCCATGCCTATGAAGCTCCTTGAATTGAATTGAGAGATAGGGAGGGAGAGGCATAGGGGGAGAGGAGGAAGAGAGGAGGGAGAGAGAGGGAGGGGGGACAGAGTGAGAGAGGGGGAGAGGGGAAAGAGTGAGAGAGGGAGGAGGAGAGGGAGAGAGAGTGATAGTTCAAAATCCAGAAAAAAGCTGTTAAATTCTACAACCACCTAAAAAGGAAGCGATGCCTACAAATTCCATCACAAAGCCCTCGACTACAGAGAGAGGAACCTAGAGAAAAGTCCCCTCAGCCAGCACAGAGCCCCAGGACAGCAACACAATTAGATCAACGAAATTGAGAAAAGACAAAAAACTAATTGGACACACTAGAAATAATTAGAGCTGGGCGATATGGCCCAAACATCATATCACTGTCTTTGTTCTTCTGTTGACATATAACAGTATAATGGTAGTTTATGATTGTTGAATAATACAAGTTTTATGAGTATGGGCAACACATACATTCTAAGTGATTTCAAAATGGCTTTCTCCCGTCCGGTAGTTTTATGCTGTTCAATTCAACCAAAACTAGTTTCCTGCATTTCCAGCACTCATTTGAGATCATTTCCACACTGCCACGTAGGGCTGCACGATATGGACAAGAAAACGAGGCCTTACTTCTTACCAAAATGTTAGACTTGCGATTTAGATCAAAACACTTGGGTGAACTGTTGGAATCATGGAACGAGAATGTTTATTCTAATTCTATTGTTAGAATATAAATAATAGTGGGCACTTTGAATACAGTGTTGTTTGACATGACAACAAATGAAAATGCCAGGGAGGAGTTATTGTGACAGGGTAGGAACCAAAGTGATGGTCAGCATTTCCTAGGGCACCCTATAATCTGTTTCTTCATGTAGCCAACATATACATGCTTTGCCTATTCCGCTTTGATTTAGAATATACTGTTGAACAAACATGCTGATTTAGGCCTACACCAGCACTGGTATCAGGATGTATTAGCTAGCTACGTTTGCCTTGACTCAGTACATTGATTAGCTAGCTAGCCAGCTAACTAGTGATTAGCAGCTAACACAATTTGTGTTTCTTAAAATCAGCAAACAACCTAATATTGCCATTATAAAGCGCTTGAGGTTTTATATTAAGAAGCAAAGTGGAAACATCATTGTCATCAACATTGTTGCATGTGCTTGCATTCACCATGCAGACAGAAAGCAAGTGTCTGGTGGTTGAGGAACAACAAACGCGCTCCTTGAGTGACAGGGGGTGGGGCTAGGTCTGTGTGGAAAGCAGCCTGGTGAGAGAGCAGAAAGAGATGACTCAAGTAGTGTTGTAAACTATGAAAATAGACATTACCCACGGCATAGCACCTTCTACAAACCATACGTTCAAATACCGTTATAGAAGGTAAAGTAGAAATCCAAAACAGTCTGTGCATCAATACCGGTATATCGTCAAATATGATACACCACCCAGCCCTGGAAAGAATCAACCAAAAACTGAGCAAATTGGAAGAATGTCTGGCCCTAAACAAAGAGTACAGTCACAGAATACCTGACCACTGTGACTGACCCAAACTTAAGGAAAGCTTTGACTATGTACAGACTCAGTGAGCATAGCCTTGCTATTGAGAGAGGCTGCCGTAGGCTGACCTGGCTCTCAAGAGAAGACAGGCTATGTGCTCACAGCCCACAAAATGAGGTGGAAACAAAGGTATGGCCACATTAGAGACACATATTTCCCTTAGATTACACAGATCCACAAAATAATTAGAAAACAAATCAAACATTGATAAACTCTCATATCTGTTAGATGAAATACCACAGTGTGCAGTCACAGGAGCCAGATGTGTGACCTGTTGCCATGAGAAAAGGGAAACCAGTGTAGCACAAACAACAATATTCCTTATTTATTTTCCCCTACTATTCGTACTACAACTATTTGCACATTACTAAAACAGTGTACATAGCTCATAATATAACACTTGAAATGCCTATATTGTTGTTGTTTTTTACCTTTTTGAGTGCAATGTTTACTGTTATGAACATCGGTTTTGCTGATGCTGTTTTTTTGTTTCTTCTCACTTTTGTTTAGTGTTTATTTCACTTGCTTTGGCAACATAAACATATGTTTCCCATGCCAATAAAGGCCCTTTGAATTGAATAGAGTGAGAGAATAGAGAGAGAGAGAGAGAGAGAGAGAGCGAAAGGAAACCCAAAGTTCAACAACGGGTGTTGTGTGTTTTGTGTTGAAGGCACTAACAGCTCTTTCCCTCGCCCTGTTTGACATTCCTTAGTGGAACAACTACTATTATCACAGAACTACTGCAAAGGGGTTTTTTTAGGTGACACATACATTTTGTGAGATGTGAACTTTTAAAATATATAAAAAAGTGAGGAAGGGCAGGAAGTAGAATGAAATACATTAGTGACTGTGTGAGTGTGAGGTGGAAACTGAGCTGCACTTCCTAACCTCCTGCCAAATGTAGGACCATATTAGAGACACATATTTCCCTCAGATTACACAGATACACAAAGAATTTGAAAACAAATCCTATTTTGATAAACTCCCATATCTACTGGGTGTGATACCACAGTGTGCCATCACAGCAGCAAGATTTGTGACCTGTTGCCACAAGAAAAGGTCAACCAGTGAAGAACAAACACCATTGTAAATACAACCCATATTTATGTTAATTTTCCCTTTTGTACTTTAACCATTTGCACATATGACATTTGAAATGTCTTTATTCTTTGTGTAATGTTTACTGTTGCATTTTTATTGTTTATTTCACTTTTGTTTATTAGTTAGAAGCTGTTTAGAAGCCTCTTGGACCCAGAGCAGCCTCTTGGACCCAGAGCAGCCTCTTGGACCCAGAGCAGCCTCTTGGACCCAGAGCAGCCTCTTGGACCCAGAGAAGCCTCTTGGACCCAGAGAAGCCTCTTGGACCTAGCTACTGTGGCAGACAGTGGGATCCAGGCTGTATCATATCCGGCCGTGATTTGGAGTCCCATAAGGCGCCGCACAACTGGCTCAGTGTCGTCTGGGCTTGGCCGTAGAGCTGGAGCTGGGAAGACAGCACCGCCTGCACCACACCCCAGACACCCAGGTCTGGAGCTGGGAAGACAGCACCGCCTGCATCACACCCCAGACACCCAGGCCTGGAGCTGGGAAGACAGCACCGCCTGCATCACACCCCAGACACCCAGGCCTGGAGCTGGGAAGACAGCACCGCCTGCATCACACCCCAGACACCCAGGCCTGGAGCTGGGAAGACAGAGCGGGAAATGACCCGGGCAACATGGGCAAGTCTACATCACCAACTGTTTGTGAACAACACTTGCTGCAATTTGTATGTATTAGAGTCCAGAAGGCAGGATATGAGCGTCTCGCCTGCCACAAGCAGCTTCCAGTGTATTGAGACTACAGGAATGCATTCCAAATGGAACTTCATTCACAGCCCATAACACTCAAGTCAAAAGTAGTGCACTATATAGGGAATAGGGTGCTATTTAGACATAAACTAGAGGAATGTGTTGATGGGAGAACAGTCTCCTAACTGACTGGGGCCAACTGGCTCTATGGGCAAACTACCTAAACATGAGTAAATTACACAATTAAAACACCATCATATCATACCCCTCATAACTAAGATTATCATACCCCTCGTAACATAACTAAGATTATCATGCCCCTCGTAACATAACTAAGATTATCATGCCCCTCGTAACATAACTAAGATTATCATGCCCCTCGTAACATAACTAAGATTATCATGCCCCTCGTAACATAACTAAGATTATCATGCCCCTCGTAACATAACTAAGATTATCATGCCCCTCGTAACATAACTAAGATTATCATGCCCCTCGTAACATAACTAAGATTATCATGCCCCTCGTAACATAACTAAGATTATCATGCCCCTCGTAACATAACTAAAATTATCATGCCCCTCGTAACATAACTAAGATTATCATACCCCTCATAAGTAAGATTATCATGCCCCTCATAACTAAGATTATCATGCCCCTCATAACTAAGATTATCATACCCCTCGTAACATAACTAAGATTATCATGCCCCTCGTAACATAACTAAGATTATCATACCCCTCATAAGTAAGATTATCACGCCCCTCATAACTAAGATTATCATGCCCCTCATAACTAAGATTATCATACCCCTCATAACTAAGATTATCATTCCCCTCATAACTAAGATTATCATACCCCTCATAAGTAAGATTATCATACCCCTCATAACTAAGATTATCATGCCCCTCATAACTAAGATTATCATGCCCCTCATAACTAAGATTATCATGCCCCTCATAACTAAGATTATCATACCCCTCGTAACATAACTAAGATTATCATGCCCCTCGTAACATAACTAAGATTATCATACCCCTCATAAGTAAGATTATCATGCCCCTCATAACTAAGATTATCATGCCCCTCATAACTAAGATTATCATGCCCCTCATAACTAAGATTATCATACCCCTCGTAACATAACTAAGATTATCATGCCCCTCATAACTAAGATTATCATACCCCTCATAACATAACTAAGATTATCATACCCCTCATAACATAACTAAGATTATCATGCCCCTCATAACTAAGATTATCATGCCCCTCATAACTAAGATTATCATGCCCCTCATAACTAAGATTATCATACCCCTCATAACTAAGATTATCATACCCCTCATAACATAACTAAGATTATTATGCCCCTCATAACATAACCAGAGGTAGTAATCTCACTGGTGGGGAGAGGGGAATTCTTCTTACCAAACCACGTGACCTTTGTTTTGAAGGTGTTCAGAACAAGGTTAGAGGTTTTCTGATCCACACCACTACTTTTTCTTTTTAAAGGTATCTGTGACCAACAGATGCACATCTGTATTCCCAGTCATGTGAAATCTATTGATTAGGGCCTAATTCATTTGTTTCAGTTGACTGATTTCCTCATATGAACTGTAACTCAGTTGCATGTTGCATTTATATTTTTGATCGGTATAAAGTAACACAATACATATTTAGTAACAGTGCATCTTTTTTCGTTTTAGAGCATGAATGCATCTAACAATGCATCCTCTGTGTTGTTCTTGAGGCTGTGGTTGAAAGTGACAACTGATGTCATGTTTTTTTAAATCTGGTCTGTGTCTTGTCTTTTTTTAGCATATATAGCCTACCATCTATAACGCAAGTATGGGTTTTCAGACAGCCAGTATTCATATGCTAGTAGCCAAGAGGTGTAATTTGACTGTGCTTCCTGGTTCAGAACCCTGTTTCAGCACCATGTCAATCATGTAAAGCAGTCAGTCCTCGCACCCAGTGTGTGTTCCCTGACCACACTGCAGCTAGTTGTGTGAGGACAGAGGACAAAAACACCCACAGACAGAAATACAAACCGATAAACAAACAGGGTGACACGCACACACGTTGCCCTGGACAACAAGACCAGGAAGATTTCCCGGTCACGCACCTGGGAAAACACCATTTTAAACAGCACACCTGGGAAAACACCATTTTAAACAGCACCCCTGGGAAAACACCATTTTAAACAGCACACCTGGGAAAACACCATTTTAAACAGCACACCTGGGAAAACACCATTTTAAACAGCGCACCTTGGAAAACACCATTTTAAACAGCACACCTGGGAAAACACCATTTTAAACAGCGCACCTTGGAAAACACCATTTTAAACAGCACACCTGGGAAAACACCATTTTAAACAGCACCCCTGGGAAAACACCATTTTAAACAGCACCCCTGGGAAAACACCATTTTAAACAGCACCCCTGGGAAAACACCATTTTAAACAGCACACCTGGGAAAACACCATTTTAAACAGCACACCTGGGAAAACACCATTTTAAAACACACCTGGGAAAACACCATTATAAACAGCACACCTGGGAAAACACCATTTTAAACAATGCACCTTGGAAAACACCATTTTAAACAGCACACCTGGGAAAACACCATTTTAAACAGCGCACCTTGGAAAACACCATTTTAAACAGCGCACCTTGGAAAACACCATTTTAAACAGCGCACCTTGGAAAACACCATTTTAAACAGCACACCTGGGAAAACACCATTTTAAACAGCACACCTTGGAAAACACCATTTTAAACAGCACACCTGGGAAAACACCATTTTAAACAGCACACCTTGGAAAACACCATTTTAAACAGCACACCTGGGAAAACACCATTTTAAACAGCGCACCTTGGAAAACACCATTTTAAACAGCACACCTGGGAAAACACCATTTTAAACAGCACACCTGGGAAAACACCATTTTAAACAGCACACCTGGGAAAACACCATTTTAAACAGCGCACCTTGGAAAACACCATTTTAAACAGCACACCTGGGAAAACACCATTTTAAACAGCACCCCTGGGAAAACACCATTTTAAACAGCACCCCTGGGAAAACACCATTTTAAACAGCACACCTGGGAAAACACCATTTTAAACAGCACACCTGGGAAAACACCATTTTAAAACACACCTGGGAAAACACCATTTTAAACAGCGCACCTTGGAAAACACCATTTTAAACAGCGCACCTTGGAAAACACCATTTTAAACAGCGCACCTGGGAAAACACCATTTTAAACAGCACCCCTGGGAAAACACCATTTTAAACAGCACCCCTGGGAAAACACCATTTTAAACAGCACACCTGGGAAAACACCATTTTAAACAGCACACCTGGGAAAACACCATTTTAAAACACACCTGGGAAAACACCATTATAAACAGCACACCTGGGAAAACACCATTTTAAACAGCACCCCTGGGAAAACACCATTTTAAACAGCACCCCTGGGAAAACACCATTTTAAACAGCACACCTGGGAAAACACCATTTTAAACAATGCACCTTGGAAAACACCATTTTAAACAGCACACCTGGGAAAACACCATTTTAAACAGCGCACCTTGGAAAACACCATTTTAAACAGCGCACCTTGGAAAACACCATTTTAAACAGCGCACCTTGGAAAACACCATTTTAAACAGCACACCTGGGAAAACACCATTTTAAACAGCACACCTGGGAAAACACCATTTTAAACAGCGCACCTTGGAAAACACCATTTTAAACAGCACACCTGGGAAAACACCATTTTAAACAGCACACCTGGGAAAACACCATTTTAAACAGCACACCTGGGAAAACACCATTTTAAACAGCGCACCTTGGAAAACACCATTTTAAACAGCACACCTGGGAAAACACCATTTTAAACAGCACCCCTGGGAAAACACCATTTTAAACAGCACCCCTGGGAAAACACCATTTTAAACAGCACACCTGGGAAAACACCATTTTAAACAGCACACCTGGGAAAACACCATTTTAAAACACACCTGGGAAAACACCATTTTAAACAGCGCACCTTGGAAAACACCATTTTAAACAGCGCACCTTGGAAAACACCATTTTAAACAGCACACCTGGGAAAACACCATTTTAAACAGCGCACCTGGGAAAACACCATTTTAAACAGCGCACCTTGGAAAACACCATTTTAAACAGCACACCTGGGAAAACACCATTTTAAACAGCACACCTGGGAAAACACCATTTTAAACAGCACCCCTGGGAAAACACCATTTTAAACAGCACACCTGGGAAAACACAATTTTAAACAGCACACCTGGGAAAACACAATTTTAAAACACACCTGGGAAAACACCATTTTAAACAGCACACCTGGGAAAACACCATTTTAAACAGCGCACCTTGGAAAACACCATTTTAAACAGCGCACCTTGGAAAACACAATTTTAAACAGCACACCTGGGAAAACACCATTTTAAACAGCACACCTGGGAAAACACCATTTTAAACAGCGCACCTTGGAAAACACCATTTTAAACAGCACATCTGGGAAAACACCATTTTAAAACAACACACCTGGGAAAACACCATTTTAAACAGCGCACCTTGGAAAACACCATTTTAAACAGCGCACCTTGGAAAACACCATTTTAAACAGCACACCTGGGAAAACACCATTTTAAACAGCGCACCTGGGAAAACACCATTTTAAACAGCGCACCTTGGAAAACACCATTTTAAACAGCACACCTGGGAAAACACCATTTTAAAACAACACACCTGGGAAAACACCATTTTAAAACAACACACCTGGGAAAACACCATTTTAAAACAACACACCTGGGAAAACACCATTTTAAACAACGCACCTTGGAAAACACCATTTTAAACAGCACACCTGATAGCAGTTCCATAAGTGACAGAGATAAACATCTCTGTTAGAAACTTAGAAAGAGGGAGAATCTAAAGATGCAACAATGGGGATGGGCTGCTATGACGACTAGGATTGTACCTTTGGCTCCCGGACAACGAAAGAAAGTTGGTAGGAATATCAATAGAACAGGAGATAAATGCATTGTGGTGGGTCCAATACGGAAGTACAGTGCATTCGGAAAGTATTTAGACCCCATAACTTTCTCCACATTTTGTAACGTTACAGCCTTACTCTAAAATGGATTCAATAAAACAATTTCCTCAGCAAACACAATACCCCATAACGACAAAGCAAAAACAGGTTTAGACATTTTTGCAAATGTATTAAAAAATAAACTGAAATATCAAATTTACATAAGTATTCAGACCCTTTACTCAGTACTTTGTTAAAGCACCTTTGGCAGCAATTACAGCCTTGAATCTTGGGAATGACACTACAAGCTTGACACACACCTGTATTTGGGGAGCTTCTCCCATTCTTCTCAAGATCTGTCAGGTTGGATGGGGAGCGTCGCTGCATAACTACTTTCAGGTCTCTCCAGAGACGTTCGGTCGGGTTCAAGTCCGGGCTCTGGCTGGGCCACTCAAGCACATTTCAGAGACGTGTCCCAAAGCCACTCCTGCGTTGTCTTGGCTGTGCTTGGGGTCATGGTCCTGTTGGAAGGTGAAACTTCGCCACAGTCTGAGATCCTGAGCAGGTTTTCATCAAGGATCTCGCTGTACTTTTCTCCATTCATCTTTCCCTCGAAGAACAGTCTTGGTGGTTCCAAACTTCTTCCGTTGAAGAATTGATGAACCTTCAACGCTGCAGATATTTTTTGGTACCCCTCCCCAGATCTGTGCCTCGACACAATCCTGTCTAGAAGCTATACGGACAATTCATTCGACCTTATGGCTTGGGTTTTTGCTCTGACACGCACTGTCAACTGTGGGACCTTATATAGGGGTGTACCTTTCCAAATCATGTCCAATCAATTGAATTTACCACAGGTGGACTCCAATCAAGTTGTAGAAACATCAAGGACGATCAATGGAAACAGGAGCTCAATTTGAGTCACATATGTAAATAAGGTATTGGTTTATTTTTTATTTAAAAAAATGTTTATTCTAAAAACCTGTTTTTGCTTTGTCATTATGGGGTATTGTGTGATGTTTGATTAAATTAATTGGTTTCCTCATCAATTTAGAGTAAGGCTGTAACATAAAATGTGGAAAAAGGGGTCTGAATACTTTCCGAACACCCTGTAAATGGAAATACATTTGCTAAAATTTTATAATTACTCCTGTCGAAACAGAAATAAAAAGTATTGAAAAGACTTCACCAGAATGCATGACTTAGACGGATGAGGAATCAAGGATCATCAGCTTCTTTTAAAAAAATGGCTGTGGATTATTTCAGATCACAAGCTCGTAAACCTGTTCGGGACGGCCGCAATTTGGGCAGCAAGCGTGGCAATAAGCCTAGCTGATTATTGAGTTGCGGCTGTAAGTGAAAAGCATCTAATATGTGTGTGAAGATGTGTCTTGAGTACAATTTCAAATGTTGAGACAAAAAGGGGAGGGGTGTGTGGCAAAGATACAGGCGAGTCTCTCTACAGAATGGCTCTGTGGACTGCTCCATGTGACCAATGAGCATATGTCTGGTTTCTTTGTCCTGATAATGTTGAGGGATCGCACGTGTGCCTGAGCATGCTTAGGAGTACCTGGCCTGCTGCACAGAAATGTAGGAAAGTGGTTTTTAACATCTATTGCAGATTATCTATTAAAACTATAGTTCTTCACAGTAAGCAAGTTTAAAAATCTCTACAACCATCCTCTCGATAATCACCAACCCTTGGTGTGAAAGAGCAATGGACGACGGTGTATCAATGTGTTCTTTGTGACAGAGTGATTCGCATGACTTAACTTTTAGATTTGAACCACGTGACAATGATTGAGAAACAAAAATGTTATTATGTAAATGAAACTGTTCCATGAAAATGCACATATGAAAATCCTAACTGGCAAGCAGAACAGTAGAAATGGTAGGGTAAAATGTAAGCTGATAAGGGTAAAGGGTAAAATGTAAGCTGCACCGCCTAAGTCTTTAGAAAATAATTGGTGGGATTTTGCCTACAGGCTACTTTGATGCAAGGTAAGAAATGCCTCATAATATGAAATAAAACATTTAGGTTTTAAACAATTAAATATATTTTCAAAATGCATACAGCCTCCAGCTCACACTGTAAAGAGGTGGATGACACACTGTTAGCCTGTTGCCTGCAGGTGAACTGTGAATGGGAGGTGCACTTCAATAACCATTTGAGAAATACAAATAAAAGCTATTTTTAAAATCGTGCACAAAAACGGTTTTAAGACGCGATTGTATTTAGAATTGTTGTGCAATGAATGGGCTGATAAAAGCATGTTTCACTCCAGCAGCAACCAGCTGAGGAGCAGCAGGAGAAATCACTCTGAAAAGAGGCTCTGTGTGCTGTGCACATGTGATAGTTGTGTTGGATAAATGAGATGCACACAGAAAATACACACAGGACAATTTAATTCCACACAATTATGCAAATTAACCTGTAGACCGATAAGCATGATGTGTATTTACATCGACTGGTATTTCCATCAATGAATAAAAAGCATTATGAATAAAAAGCATTATTTTTCCAATTAGATTGTTTTCTCTCTATCATTTTGACCGGCAACAGCTTTAATAAATCAGCTTTTCTTTTTTTATATTATTGGGCCAAAAGCTGTCAATAGCCGGCTAACGGAAACCCTGACACACAGGGGGTGACAGGAGAGGAACTAGCCACCCATAGATTGATATTTTTAGCTCATCTCTGGCGACAGCATACAGACATGACAGTAGAACTTCCATCACCATTAGATTCAGACTAAGCCAACATGTTGTTTTCTCAGCTCAAGAGATCATTGTTCATTATTGCCAAGCCAACTAGGCATTTGAAGCACTAGCAGTCCCTGGATGGTCATTAATAGAAGCTCTGGCTGGGGTGTGCAGGCCCACATGGTAGATGAACTTGTATCACCTCACCTTTAACAGGTTTTAAACAGATTATCTTCAACATGTTTACAGATCAAGAGGGAGCCTCGGACTAAATCTTTGCCAAACCAAATCAGGCATTTGGCACATTCCCTGGATGGTAGTGGGTGGTGGTGTGAAGATTTGTCCTATTTGTAGTTACGTTGAGCTCATCTGAACAGAAAGGATAATTCGTTGTTCTGATTGAAATAGCCTTCAGCCCTGGCCTGTATCACTTTATATTAATACTTCAACATGACTACAGTGAAACAGGCCCAATCCCCAGCCCTCCTCCTCATTTTCCACTGTCCCTTGGTGGGGGGGTGGCACTCGAAAACTGATCAAATAAACGGTAGGGAGAGCTAAATTAGGCCTATGGAATGGAACATTTCTACATCTCTCTCACACATCAGAAAACGGCCAACGGTAATTCATTTAAGACAAGCCTTGTGTTTTTCACAATGCCTGTACTAATGGCAATAATAGCTTTCCTTAAATTTCCCACCCAAACAAATATACTAAACTCAGCAAAAAAAAGAAACGTCCCTTTTTCAGGACCCTGTCTTTCAAAGATAATTGGATTTTTAGAAGATTAACTTCACAGATATTCATTGTAAAGGGTTTAAACACTGTTTCCCATGCTTGTTCAATAAACCATAAACAATTAATGAACATGCACCTGTGGAATGGTCATTAAGACACTAACAGCTTACAGACGGTAGGCAATTAAGGTCACAGTTATGAAAACTTAGGACACTAAAGAGGCCTTTCTACTGACTCTGAAAAACACCAAAAGAAAGATGCCGAGGGTCCCTGCTCATCTGTGTGGACGTGCTTTAGGCATGCTGCAAGGAGGCATGAGAACTGCAGATGTGGCCAGGGCAATAAATTGCAATGTACGCACTGTGAGATGCCTAAGTCAGCGCTACAGGGACACAGAACGGACAGCTGATCATCCTCGACGTGGCAGACCACGTGTAACACCTGCACAGGATTGGTACATCCAAACATCACACCTGCGGGACAGGTACAGGATGGCAACAACAACTGTCTGAGTTACACCAGGAACACACAATCCCTCCATCAGTACTCAGACTGTCCGCAATAGGCTGAGAGAGGCTGGACTGAGGGCTTTTAGGCCTGTTGTAAGGCAGGTCCTCAACAGATATCACCGGCAACAACGTCACCTATGGGCACAAACCCACCGTCGCTGGACCAGACAGGACAGGACTAGCAGATGTGGACTGGCAGCTTAAAAGGACTGGCAAAAAAGTGCTCTTAACTGACGAGTCGCGGCTTTGTCTCACCAAGGGTGATGGTCGGAGGAAGGAGTGAGCGTTACACCAAGGCCTGTACTCTAGAGCGGGATCGATTTAGAGGGTCCATCATGGTCTGGGGCGGTGTGTCACAGCATCATCGGACTGAGCTTGTTGTCATTGAAGGTGATCTCAACGTTGTGCGATACAGGGAAGACATCCTCCTCCCTCATGTGGTACCCTTCCTGCAGGCTCATCCTGACATGACCCTCCAGCATGACAATGCCACCAGCCATACTGCTCGTTCTGTGCGTGATTTCCTGCAAGACAGGAATGTCAGTGTTCTGCCATGGCCAGCGAAGAGCCCGGATTCTCAATCCCATTGAGCACATCTGGGACCTGTTGGATTGGAGGGTGAGGGCTAGGGCCATCCCCCCCAGAAATGTCCGGGAACTTGCAGGTGCCTTGGTGGAAGAGTGGGGTAACATCTCACAGCAAGAACTGGCAAATCTGGTGCAGTCCATGAGGAGGAGATGCACTGCAGTACTTAATGCAGATACTGACTTACTTTAGATTTTGTTCAGGGACACATTATATAATTTCTGTTAGTCACATGTCTGTGGAACTTGTTCAGTTTATGTGTCAGTAGTTGAATCTTATGTTCATACAAATCTTTGCATGTTTAGTTTGCTGAAAATAAACGCAGTTGACAGTGAGGACGTTTCTTTTTTTGCTGAGTTTATATAAATATTACCCTGGTTTATAGACCCTGGTTCAATCCCGGGCTGTGTCACAACCGGCCGTGATTGGGAGACCAATAGGGCGGTGCATAATTGGCCCAACGTCATCTGAGTTAGGGAAGGGTTTGGCCAGGGTAGGCCGTCATTGTAAAATAAAAATGTGTTCCTAACTGACTTGCCTAGTAAAATAAAGGTTTGATTAAATAAAACAACTAAAATCCAATAGAATAGAATACAGTATATACAGATGAGATGAGTAAAGCAGTACGTAAACATTATTAAAGTGACTAGTGTTCCATTATTAAAGTGGCCAGTGATTCCATGTATATGTATATAGGGCAGCAGCCTCTAAGGCGCAGGGTTGAGTAGTCGTTGGTAGCTGGCTAGTGATGGCTATTTAACAGTCGGATGGCCTTGAGATAGAAGCTGTTTTTCAGTCTCTGTCCCAGCTTTGATGCTCCTGTACTGACCTCGCCTTCTGGATGATAGCGGGGTGAACAGGCAGTGGCTCACATGGTCGCTGACCTTGATCTTTTTGGCCTTCCTGTGACATCGGGTGCTGTAGGTGTCCTGGAGAACAGGCAGTGTGTCCCCGGTGATGTGTTGGGCAGATCCTGCCATCCTCTGGAGGGCCCTGCGGTTGTGGGCGGTGCAGTTGCCGTACCAGGTGGAGATACAGCCCGACAGGATGCTCTCAATTGTCTTAGGGGCCAAGTCTAATTTCTTCAGCCTCCTGAGGTTGAAGAGGCGTTGTTGCCCC
The DNA here is from genome assembly GCF_045791955.1 of Oncorhynchus clarkii lewisi. Classification (NCBI taxonomy): domain Eukaryota; kingdom Metazoa; phylum Chordata; class Actinopteri; order Salmoniformes; family Salmonidae; genus Oncorhynchus; species Oncorhynchus clarkii. The sequence goes on from NC_092155.1 coordinate 70,056,880, forward strand.
TTCTTCACCACACTGTGTGGGTGAATAATTTCAGATTGTCAGTGATGTGTATGCAGAGGAACTTGAAGCTTTCCACCTTCCCCACTGCGTTCCTGTCAATGTGGATAGGGGCGTGCTCCCTCTGCCGTTTCCTGAAGTCCACGATCAGCTCCTTCATTTTGTTGAAATTGAGGGAGAGGTTATTTTCCTGACACCACTCCACCAGGGCTCTCACCTCCTCCCTGTAGGCTGTCTCGTCATTGTTGGTAATCAGGCCTTCTACTGTTGCGTCGTCTGCAAACGTGATGATTGAGTTGGTGGCGTGTGTGGCCACGCAGTCATGGGTGAACAGGGAGTACAGCATCCTTGCGGGGCCCCTGTGTTGAAGATCAGAGAAGTGGAGGTGTTGTTTCCTACCTTCACTACCTGGGGGTGGGCATCCTCTGTGGAGTAGTACTGAAGCAGGACTTTCATTCCATAGCAGTTTGACATGTAACAGACACATGTCTGTCACTCAGTCCTTACCATTGTAGCTAAAACAATTAAAACCACTGTTCTGAACTAATATTTATTCTAAATGTTTTAGGGTCCATACACAGAGCAGCTACATAGTTACACATCCATAGAATACAGGTCTCTTTATCCTGCACTACACACTAAGCAAGAAAATAGTTAGCTATGGCTATGTTACATGCATTGGCAAATATCTTCAATCTCTAACATTACTACAATAAAGAAAAATGATAAGTGATTGACTTTTTTATTTTTTTATTTATGAACAGCAAGGAAAGCTTACAAAATTGTACATTCAATTTGAAGTAAATGCTTTAGCTAGACTCTTTACATCCTTTGGATGTCACTAGATGACATCCTGATTTGCTCAGGGGTCCCTAAAACATTAAACATGAATAAAAATGTCATACAAAATGTCAAAACGGCCATATAGCAAGCTAAATGTATAGCTAGTTGGCTAATGTTAGCTAGTCAGCTAGCTTGTGTGAGCGGACCAAGTAATTGGGCATTTGTGTAAGTTTATCATAGCCTAGCATAGCATTATGCCTTGCTAGCAGCAGGCAACCTTGTCACGGAAATCAGAAAAGCAATCAAATTAAATCGTTTACCTTTGATGAACTTCAGATGTTTTCACTCACGAGACTCCCAGGTAGAGAGCCAAAGTTCATTTTTTCCCAAAATATTATTTTTGTAGACGAAATAGCTCCATTTGTTCTTCACGTTTGGCTGAGAAATCGCCCGGAAATTGCGGTCACCACAACGCCGAAAAATATTCCAAATTAGCTCCATAATATCGACAGAAACATGGCAAGCGTTGTTTATAATCAATCCTCAAGGTGTTTTTCTAATATCTATTTGATAATATATCCGTCGGGACAATTTGTTTTTCAGGAGGACCGATTGGAGTAATGGCTACCTCTGTATTTTACGTGAGAATCTCTCTCGGAGCCACTATGTGACCACTAACGCAATGTGGCCGCCTACGGCAATTCTTCAACAGAAATGCGTAAAACTACGTCACAATGCTGTAGACACCTTGGGGAATACGTAGAAAGCGTAAGCTCGTTGATGGTACATTCACAGCTGAATAGGGAGTCATTGGAACGCAGTGTTTCAAAACCTGGGGCACTTCCAGATTGGATTTTTCTCAGGCTTTCGCCTGCAACATCAGTTATGTTATACTCACAGACAATATCTTTACAGTTTTGGAAACGTTAGAGTGTTTTCTATTCAAAGCTATCAATTACATGCATATTCTAGCATCTTTTCTTGACAAAATATCCCATTTAAAATGGGAACGTTTTTTTTCCAAAAATGAAAATACTGCCCCCTAGCACCAAGAGGCTAACTGACTTGCCTAGTTAAATAAAGGTAAAATAAAAATAATTAATACTATCATATCATGACAGTAAATCACCATTATTCACCCAGCTGCTAGAAGGCGAACAGTTAGACAACGGGTATAGCAACAAGCAAGAAGGTGCATTTAGTTACATTCTAAACCTTCACTGACTGACTCAGCAATTTACAAGATCTGCAAGTAATAATGAAGTGGAAGTGGATTGTTATCCAGAAGAAGGCTCAGGCTAGTCATGTAAGCATCTGTGAGAAAACAATGATCAACGGTTTTTGTGTTGAGGAAGCGTGTTGACAGTGTGGGAAAGTGGGACTGGAAGATGAACAGTAAAGTGTGGAGGGATGGAAACTCCTATTCAAATGGAGTTGTGGATGATTGGTAGAACGATGCAGGGCCGAGTGGAGGAGTTGTCTTGAGCTGTAGATGAGTGGAATTTGCTGAAGTGAGAGCCTGGGAATCTGCTGTGCTGCACTGCAGGGGTTGAGGATGGAGTGGGAGGAGGAGAATTGGAGAGATTTCTCCCTTCCTATAGCCTGGCTAGGTCACTGCAGCCTAGAGTCAGGTGCAGAACAGAGCAGGCCTCTCCTCTCTCCCACGCCCCATCATAGCTGGGGTCTACTGCTCATAAATCAGGCCTAATCTGGAGTGGGCTCAGCAAACATGGCAGCCAGACCCCGATGACATATCGTGACAACACATTCTTATTTTCAATGACGGCCTAGGAACGGTTGGTTAACTGCCTTGTTCAGGGGCAGAATGACAGATTTTCACATTGTCAGCTCGGGGGATCCAATCTTGTAAACTTACAGTTAACTAGTCCAACGCTCTAACCACCTGCCTCTCATTGCACTCCACGAGGAGCCTGCCTGTTACACAAATGCAGGAGAAACCATACCTAACCATAAACACCAACGCCTTTCATTAAAATCAATAAACAGAAGTATAGATTTTTAAACCTGCATATTTAGCTAAAAGAAATCCAGGTTAGCAGGCAATATTAACCAGGTGAAATTGTGTCACTTCTCTTGCATTCACTGCACGCAGAGTCAGGGTATATGCAGCAGTTTGGGCAGCCTGGCTCATTGCGAACTAATTTGACAGAATTTTACGTAATTATGACAAAACATGGAAGGTAGTGCAATGTACCAGGAATATTTAGACTGATGGATGCCACCCGTTAGATAAAATACCGAACGGTTCCGTATTTTAAATAATAAACGTTTTGTTTTCGAAATGATAGTTTCCGGATTCGACTATATTAATGACCAAAGGCTCGTATTTCTGTGTGTTACCATACAAATGGTATAGAGAGAAATAGTCCTATAAATACTATATTAACCTAAAACCTCTTACCTTGGAATATTATAGTCTCATGTTAAAAGGAACCACCAGCTTTCATATGTTCTCATGTTCTGAGCAAGGAACTCAAACGTTAGCTTTTTTACAAGGCACATATTGCACTTTTACTTCTCGTTTCATTATTTATTTGAGGTTGATAACTTAATATAATACATCAATAAAAATCCATTTAAAATAAGTGTTCATAAAGTATTGTTGTAATTGTCATTATTACAAATAAATAAATAAATAAATAAATAAATAATATATAAAATATAAATTTTTATTATTATTATTAAAACTTTTTATTTTTTTTATTTTAAAATCGGCCGATTAATCGGTATCGGCCATTTTTGGTCCTCTAAATCGGTATCGGCGTTGAAAAAACATAATCGGTCGATCTCTAAACACAACCCACTACAACAGACTACCACTGGCTACTACATAACACAACCCACTACAACAGCACTAAGACTACCACTGGCTACTACATAACACAACCCACTACAACAGCACTAAGACTACCACTGGCTACTACATAACACAACCCACTAAAACAGCACTAAGACTACCACTGGCTACTACATAACACAACCCACTACAGTCTACCACTGGCTACTACATAACACAACCCACTACAACAGACTACCACTGGCTACTACATAACACAACCCACTACAACAGACTACCACTGGCTACTACATAACACAACCCACTACAACAGCACTAAGACTACCACTGGCTACTACATAACATAACCCACTAAAACAGCGCTAAGACTACACTAGCTGACAATAACATGACCAGTTCAGCTGGTATTCAGGAAGCGACTAAGACTGGACTAAATTGTCACTACCGATTATCAGACATTTCCTCTAGGCATACTTCAAATGTTACACAAGTTAGGCTGTACATGTTGTTACTATACAATATTAGCCCTCCTATTCCAACCAATGAAAGGCTAAAACAAATCATGTATGTTGTACAGTACAATGCTCCAGCCTTTTTAAACCACATCCATTCAGCGGTTCCATTCCCTTTGTTCTCTGGAGAGTTGAATTATGGGGGGTACACACACACACCTCTGAGGCCGACATAAAGGATAAGGATCAGAGCTGAGGACTGAATTTTCACAAACCCTGTAAGGGAACATCAGTCCATAAAGACTTACAACTTTGTTGAAATCAACAAGTAACTTCCTAAAATGTATCCCCAGGGAAGGAAGGGGCTTACAGTAGAAAGATAAGAACATTGTTGAAATCACAACCAACGGCGATTTTCCCTAGGGATATAAGCTACACATAGCAGAGAAAGTTTAGACACTACACAACCTATCAAAATCAGCCCTACAACCCATGAAGTACACATGAAATTACACAAACCCAGTAACGAACCATACGTCAATAGGGATTGAGAGAGATAAAACATTGTTGAAATCAGCCACAGGATTCCTTTACACATATCAACAAGCTCACAGTCCAGTGTGTTGTCCAGCATCCATTCAGATATGGCTAAAACCCATGACATACGCACTGGTTTCATATTTAGAAAGTGACCAACTGCTGAGAAAATGCTCAGCGCTCTCTCCACACCCTCTCAAACAATTCACACTAATGACCACATCCAGGGAGCCTAGCCCACTGTTTGGGAGACAGACCAAGAGAGGGAGGGGCAAGAAAGAAAGAGAGGATGAGAAAGGGAGGGAGAGAGAGAGAGAGCGAGCGAGGATAACAGGACGCTGGAGGGGCAGATAGATTCCATAACATTATCGGTTGGCACATTCTGACAACAGGGTCATGTTCATTAGGCACCAAATGGAACAAAATGGACTGAAACAGGGATGGACTACTAACTAGGTCTAGTTTTTGCTTTCTGATGCACACCGATTTAAATGTTTTGTTTACGGTACATGCCCTAAAGAACACAACCCAGGCAAAGACAACAAGGCTGTAGTTTATAGAGCCATTGGGTGACCCTCAAACGGCACCATAGGGCCCTGGTCAAAAGTAGTGCACTATATAGAGAATAGGTTGTATTTGGGATACAGTCATTGAGTAAGGCTACATGCACACAATAATGTGATTTTTGTGAACGTGGCATAAAATGTACTTTTTGGTCCACCAGCCACAGTGACAGTTAGATTCTAAAATCTACCAGCCACTCAGATTTTTTTTAGCAGCCAAAATAAAAAAAAATGCTGTAAAAATTACTCCAACAAAACAGATGAGCATGATTTGTAATTTTTAAAGTTGAAACTCAAACAGAGAAAAACAACCAAGCTTGTGAACAAAACAAATTAAATAGCCAAGAAACACAAGGACCAAGTCTCACTTCAGTAGACTTTAGTTTAAAGTAAATTAGACCAATTAGCCCCAAGCCAGGCAGCGATTCAGCGCAAGGTGGAATTGGCTATAGTTTATCAGCTATGAAACAAAACGGCGAAAATGATTTGAAAACAGCTACTGGAGCATTTATTTGACTATAAATGTGATCATACTTGACTACTCGTATTCAGAAATGTGAGTGAAATGCTCGCACTGTGGAGCCCTGACCACCCACCAACGTGGTTGATGAAATAGACATCTTACCCGACAATGCCAAAATCTACCCGCATTTGGCAGGTGCTAATTTTACCTGCCCCGATTGGGAAGAGTCAGATTAATATTATAGTTGGATTTAAACGTTTACATGCTTTGCAAAAATAACGATTTCCATAATAATGCTGTTTACATGGACACATCTGAAATCAGACTACCTGATGGGACTCAATGTCACACTGACCCTCCCTGCTGTCTGAGACATGTAAATCAGAGAACGTGACAGTTGCATTTTAGTAACACAATGCCTCTCCTCTCTGCAGTGATGATAGATTTGTAACTTGTAAAATCTGGGTGTGAGTGAGTGACTGGCATGTAGTGGTTATAGTGGTGGTAGGTGTCAGCACATGCCTACAGGAATCCGCTAGGCCTCTGACCTACTCCAAGGCAGTTTGGTTTAGCACAGGGGTGGGAAAACGTTTTGGCTCGAGGGCCACATCAGCATTTCGAAATTCAATAGACGGTCACTGAATTTTTGGGGAGCGACTTGTTTGTCATAATCAATTACAACGCATCACTCAATATAGATCCATTACGACGCACCACTCAATATAGATCCATTACAACGCACCACTCGATATAGATCCATTACAACGCACCACTCGATATAGATCCATTACAACGCACCAAAAACATACTACTCGATATAGATCCATTATAAAAAAATACTACTCGATATAGGTCCATTACAACATACTACTCGATATAGATCCATTACAACATACTACTCGATATAGATCCATTATAAAACATACTACTCGATATAGGTCCATTACAACATACTACTCGATATAGATCCATTACAACATACTACTCGATATAGATCCATTATAAAACATACTACTCGATATAGATCCATTACAACATACTACTCGATATAGATCCATTACAACATACTACTCGATATAGATCCATTATAAAACATACTACTCGATATAGATCCATTATAAAACATACTACTCGATGTCGATCCATTATAAAACATACTACTCGATATAGATCCATTACAACATACTACTCGATATAGATCCATTATAAAACATACTACTCGATATAGGTCCATTACAACATACTACTCGATATAGATCCATTACAACATACTACTCGATATAGGTCCATTACAACGCACCACTCGATATAGGTCCATTACAACGCACCACTCGATATAGATCCATTACAACATACTACTCGATATAGATCCATTACAACATACTACTCGATATAGGTCCATTACAACGCACCACTCGATATAGGTCCATTACAACATACTACTCGGCCTGGAATGTTTTTTGTTTGCCCAAAACAAAAATATTGAATGGGATGATGTATTCTGCCCACTCCCGGTTTAGATTCCTCTCAAGTCAACACAACAAGCCGAGGAACCGTACCTGTAGACTTCCAGTCATTGCGCTAACGCTAGTTAGCATTGGCTCGCGAAACTACCACTAACTTCCTTCATACAAGCATGGTAACCACAAATTCATCTGACTCCAGGTACGTAGAACAGAATCTCCCAGTATCCCTTTAAGACAGAGTGAATCCAACTTCATGCCCCCCCCCAACCAATTTAACACCTGACATAACTCTATGAAACATTAATGTGAAACAGGTGCATCCCACTCACTCACTTAGTAAAAGGTGAACAGCTCCACAGTGATCGTCCCAGAGAACAGGTTCTGTCACTCTGCTGGGACTGACCTAGCTGTGCCCTGAAGGGGAGACGCTGAGCCTAAATGCAGTGATTAGGCCAAATGCTAACTTCATGCATGGTTTAACAGTGAGAATATATACCCAGTCTCTAAACATGTGGAAAGTCATGCTTTGTCAATCTGATTTAACCTAGGCCAAGAGAGAAATGTCTCCTGTCTCATGTTACAACAACGAGGCTAGAGCAATATTCTGTAGTGACTTTTTGAAGCGTGTGAATCTGCAAGCTACCGATCAAGATTTGGATCCAAGAAGAGCTGGGTCGTTATCAATTTGAAAGGAAAAAAATATGCGCTGCCAACTGGAGACAACCTGAACTTATCCAACCGGAGTTAACTCCTCATCCTACCCATTCCCTGTCGACTGAACATGACCCAAGTGCCTCTTCCAGGAGGAACCCATTCCTTGTCGACTCAACATGACCCAAGTGCCTCTTCCAGGAGGAACCCATTCCTTGTCGACTCAACATGACCCAAGTTGTTGCCACATACACCTCAACAACTACATGTGGGGTAGGATGACACACACACACACATCCTGGGACAGAGTCGAGTGGTGACGGCCGTGCCTTCTGGGACAGAGACGAGTGGTGAGAGCCGTGCCTCCTGGGACAGAGACGAGTGGTGAGAGCCGTGCCTCCTGGGACAGAGACGAGTGGTGAGAGCCGTGCCTCCGGGGACAGAGACGAGTGGTGAGAGCCGTGCCTCCGGGGACAGAGACGAGTGGTGAGAGCCGTGCCTCCGGGGACAGAGACGAGTGGTGAGAGCCGAACCCCCAAGCTGACAAGGTCAAAAATATGCCGATCTGCCCCTGAACAAGGCAGTTCCTAGGCCGTCATTGTAAATAAGAATTTGTTCTTAACCGACTTGCCTAGTTAAATAAAGGTTAAATAAAAAAATAATGAAAATTGAGAGTATGTGAATTATTCAGCCCTTTGCCCACCCTAAGGAGAAACATGGGATGGGAAACATCATTAACTATTCACAGTAGAGTAAAAGAGAAATGCTCACTAACGGGGATGTAAACAAATTTGTGCCCAACATTTTTGAGAAATAATCTTGTTGTGCATATGGAAAATATCTGGGATCTTCTATTTCAGCTCATGAAACATCTGACCAACACTTTACATGTTGTGTTTATATTTTTGTTCAGTGTACATTGACCATGTTTCCATCCACAGTTTATGCAAGTAAAGTCATAACGTATAAAAGAAAATCTATAATTCATTGCACCGTTTTTTTTCCATCTGGGGCAGACATCAGAGAGGAAGAGGGAATCCGTTTCTATGGGCTTATTTTGGATCGAAGCTTGTCGCCTGCATTCCCACCTTTGGGGAGGGGACAGGAACATCGTCATTATATACAGATCTCTGGACAGATACACTTTTACGCCTGCTATGTTAGGTTAAATGAGAGAGGAATGTATATAACGACCAGAGGGACAGACAGTTAGTGAAAGTGTGCCTTATCTACTTTGAAGAACTAGTAAAATGATTGTCAGACAGCTCTGCAGTATACTTAGGCAGGCTACACACAGTACATAATGCAGGCACATAGATTAACATTAGATGGTATGGCAGGATGGCTGCTACTGCCTGAACAGAGATGACTATAAAGAATGAAAAAGAATAATGGCAAATAAAAACTAAGTAATACAACTGAAATATGTTATTATTTCATAAAAATATCAAATCTTTCTATTGGTTTCTACCCACTGTGGACATGACAGATGGAATATCTTCAGTGTTTTGGAAATCTAATGTTTTGGCTTTGGAATTTCCATTAAAAAGCTCTAAAATCATTGTAATGTCATAATGCATTTTTTTATTTTTTTATTATCCGAACCGATTCATTTTTTTATCAAACCGAAACAACCTCAAAAAACACTAATCGCTCAGCACTTTGTAAAAGCAAAGGGGGGAAAAAAATGGTATTTATTGCAGATTTCAAAGTGCCATGTGCTATTTTCTGCAAAATCCTCTAGAAGGCAGAATTAAAAAGATATACTTGATACCATTATTTTTTTTTATTATAATAAAACAAATGGGGGGGGGGGGCTGTGATTCAGGTTTTCCTCTCAAAATGTATAGGAAAAACAACTCATTTGGATGCTCTAAGTCAACAACAATGCTTAGACCACATTTGGGGACCATTTTTATAGTCTGGGAAAAATCTAAGACCTTGCGTTTGGCTAGAGTAGTTTCTGTAGTGCACTTGTGATGGTGTTTTTGAAACAAGTGGGCACTGGATTGAGACAAATAATTATGATTCTACCAGGCCTTTCCATCTAGCCAAAAACAGGCTGTAATGGCTACACGAAGTGGTAGACACATAGGCTCTACGCGTAGTGCACACAGAAGGGATCGACATTCAGGTACATTTGCCAGTGGCACACCGGGCCAGTGCTAACTGGCCCGAATGAAGAAAATACTGGCCCGGGTCAAGAGCTGACAGGAAAGCAACTGATATGTGCATCATTTCAATAGCAGGTGATTATCATCTTTCATTTGCAGGCCAAGCAAGTAGCCTAAAAAGGGTTCATACAGACATTGGTAAGTCTTGCCATTTGAGATGGTGAAGAGTTATTGAGTGGTCACTGTATCATGTTTTAAAACGAGAAACCAAGTTGATGACAACACATGGTTTAACAGCAACCGACTAACGCAATACCCTTCAATTGAAATGACAGGAAACAAACGACAGCCCCTACATCTCTCAAAAAACGGTCAGAAATTAAATCACAGAATAATTATATTGAAGCAGTAGAACTTCAAGACTTTAAGGACCATAGCCTAGAGGAAATGTCTGATTTTCAAGGCAGGCTATTCCATGATGACGGAATTGAGCGTCGCAAATATTTAACCTAGACTTTTAACTTTTTAAATATATGTTTTGCATACCCATTATTTTATTAGCATTTACTGGTAGATATAACTTGGAACATCTTTCACTGTCGGTCTTACCTCCACCCAACAACAATCTGTTAGCGGCCCCCCTCGTGACAGCGAAGAGACAAATATGACCTTTTAAAGTTAATTTCCTGCAATTCTGCACATTTTGCTATGTGGCGTAGTGATAATGTTGCCATTTGAAGCAAGTTTTCTGCAATTCTACACATTTTGTCATGGGGCAGAGAGCAGAAAATGCAGTTTTACAGCACATTTCCTGCAATGCTACACATTTTACCATAGGGTGGAGGCAAATGTTTTTAATATCATAACAGATGATCAAATGGTCCTAACCCAGGTCGGTAATTTGACCATACTTACTATAAATGTAGCTAGTTGGCCGCTAGACTAACTTACCAATCAAAAATAAATTGCTGACATGGGCTAATTGAGTGACTGCTGATGCACAACCAAATAGCACCTTGTGTATTATTATTCTAACTGTCAACAGTAAGTTGAGACCCCGATTGAGTTCCTTTTATTGAAATTGGCATCAGCTTAAGGAATCTTTTTTTCATCAATTATATAACCAAGATTAAAAAACACATTGTTAAAATATTATTTTCATTGGCCTATGAACACACAACAAGTGCTTGTTACAAAAAGCTCTACTGTAAAAGTACGCAGACAAAAAGAGCTTGTTCCAACTAACATCTGGTGCAAGAGTTAACAAGGCCCACAGTATCATGTCCAGTTGAGTCTTAATCCCCTAGAGAGAGTAGGGGGATGCTTGGCTGAGCTTCAAGCTGGACATTATGCATCTCTCAGCTTTTAAGTCCTTGTTACCAGTTATGGCCAGAGACTTTAACCCTACCGCTATATACACACCACATAGACCTGGGTTCAAATACTATTTGAAACCTTTCAAATACTTCAAGTGTTTGTGCTAGCTTGCCTGGAGTCCCAGATGGGCTGTATTTACAGATTTTGGACTATTCCATTGGTCCATTTAACCAGGCAATCCATGATGTCAACTTTTATTTAAACCCAGGTCTGATACAGCAACAAAACACAAGGCTCATCAGCTGTTATAAAACTAGATGAAGGAGCGGTCTGTCAGTCACAAGACTGTCATCTGTCTCAAGTAAAGCCCCCTAGGCTCTGGCTGGCTGGCAGGAAAATATAACATGGTACTTTACTGCAGGCTCAATCCCATCCACGTTGTACACAGTTCAGTTCAGACAACTTGACCAAGGGAAGGAAGTGGAAGTTAAGGACCTTCCTTATTCTTGTTCTCCATCATGTCTTATCTACAGTGCTGTCACTAATGGTTGTAGTTGGACGATTAACGAGTCAGATGTCACCTGGATTCAAATAGCATTTTAATTATACTTTGAGGTATTGGGGTGAGGTTTGAATTTGCACTTTGGGGACTATTCCATTGGTTAGGCTACATTGCGCAAGAGCGCTCGGTCAAGCACAGCTCCAAGCATTAGAAAGAAAAACAAATAGGTCTAGACTGCTACGAAATGGCTGGATGATAGCGTAGCATAGCAATGCGCTGCTGATGTCCTTATTTTTCAGACTGTCCCCATTTCAATGCCTCCGAGGCTGAAGCTGTTTCTGTCTGTGTTTCTCTAGATCCACTAGCCCGCCTGCCTGCCTAGATTGGAAGCAACTGGCAATAATCTGGACTGGCCACCGCAGCAGTAGTTGAAGTCAGTAAGTAGGTAAGGCAGGACCTCATCATATTGTACACACACACACACACACACGGCAGCAGAGGTCCTGTGCTTCTAGTTTCAGAAGATGTTAAAAAGAGAAAAATGCAGAAAACTGTTTCCTATGGAACAATATGAAAGCAGCAACTGACAAACACCAGATTCAAATATCAACTGACCTCTGTCATAGGCCTGCCTTAGTATCCCAAAACCCCAACGATAAAGTATCATTCCTGAGTAAACTCAATGAACCCTTGCTGACGAAGGCAAATACCTCAACAAGCAGAAAATAAGCCTAATGCTTCTGTCAACCATGAGAAATAAAGTTGGGACATTTCTCAACCATCAAGTAGGAGAAACAACACTTAGCTAGGCCAGGTCAGTCACGCCTAGTCACTCCTGGCTGAACACTAACAAACACAACACAGGGGGGCTTTGAACACACAGACACACACAATCTTCCTAACTATATCTGACCCCCCCCTCCCTTCCTTCCTTCCTTCCTATAAGATCTGCTCATGCCACTGCAGCACACCAAGGCTAGGTTCCAAAAGGCATTTTTGGGACACAACCAAATAGTCTAGTTGAATGGCTTACTAACTGCCACTATGACTGTGACCAGCTGAATGAGGCTCATTGTCCTCACTGGTCACTGGGGGCTTAACACACACACACACACAACCGTCTTGTTATTTAAGAGGACACTTGGCTTGCCTCTGTTCTCCTCTAAACAACCCAACAGGCATTTCCACTCCGGTGCGGCTCTGTTCTGTGGTGGTGGTGTTTGTTATGTCCACGGGCAGGCAGGTTGGGGGACAAAATATGGTTCTGTGTAACCACGTTTCCATCCAAAGTCAAACAGTATTTTTTAAAATCACAACAGCTGTGACAGAAACAGGAAGTTAGGGTACAATTTTATAAATGCAGACAGGTCATTTATTCATTCAACATGGTGGGATCTTTTTGTGTTAGTAAAATTAATTATGTGAGAAATGGCAGTGGAAATGCTTTTAATGAGCAAATATTGATTTAATAACCATCATATCGAAGTAAACTTGGAGTCACGTGATGATATGGTGTGTGTGGTCCTCCCACTCTGACTCGGGAAACCATGCAGTTTATTAGGCTACAGATTAAATAAGTTATGATGAACTTGACAGGGTGGTGAAAGTTGATGGTGATCTTGATGCTCCCTTCCAATAAATATTGAGGGTCTGATTCTGGTGACATGATGATCGATGCTTGACTGCTGTTTGGCAAATACAAATATTCTCGCTCTTATCCATAATAATCTCATTATGTAGACTAGCCTACCCGCACGGTCTTCCTGCACCACATCTGCGAGACGTTGGCTAGAGATCACATGACAAGACCAGAGTAGAAACATTTGCTGTTTAACAAAACAGTTTTTGTAGCAAAACTATCAGTAGAGTTGAAAATGCACTGAAAACACATTGAACTTTGGGTACATAAGCCTTGACTAGAATACAGTATATACATATTAAGTGGGTAAAACCGTTTTTGAACACTATTAAAGTGACTAGTGTTCCATGTCTAGGTACATAGGCAGCAGCCCCAGGGGTGCGTTCAGTTCAACGTTTGTTACATTGTGTGTGGCAGTTTGTACTGAATGACACGTTTCCCCAAAACAGTGCGCAAGCATTCTTTAAAAGGCTTTTGAGGTACGTTTCCTCTGATTTGGTGAGTATGGCCATTAAAAAATAATAATAAGAAATTGCAAAACTTGTGCCGCACACCATACAACAATCAATCAATCAATAGGCAGACATAATCACACCGTTCTTCAAATGTTTCTGTTTCATTAAACGCTTAACAACGCTCCATCCTACTTAACGCATCCCAGGGACAAACAATGATGTTATAGTGCAGCTGTTGGAGGGATGGGGGCCTGTGCCACATGTGGCCACACACACAACAAACACTTCCCCGCCACAACTAACACACACACACACACACACACACACACACACACAACAAACACTTCGCCGCCACAACTAACACACACACAGCTCGAGCTCATATTGAGTGTGCCTAAGCAAATGAAGAAGCCTATGTCATTGGTGTGTGAAAAGGTTACTCTCTCAGGTCAAGCCATGCAGAGGGCCGTATGATATCACATCCTGTCCTACGCTACGTTGAGTCATAGCAACATTTTAAATCCTAGAGACAACAGGTGAATGTACTGTATGAATAGGTGATGAGTATCAGTACTGACATTTCATCACAATGACTGTCAAATCATATTGGTCACATACACATGTTTTTCAGATATTATTGCGAGTGTAGCGAAATGCTTGTGCAGCAATATCTAACAAGTAATCTTAACAATTCCACAACAAATACCTAATACACACATATCCTATGTAAAGGAATGGAATATATACATATATGGCTGTCATATACCATTCTGCAGTCACAAACCCACACAGTGAGAAGCAGGTTGTGCAATGCAGAATTACTCGACTGAAACCCCTACGTTAAATTAATTAATACATCCACTGACGGGTAATGTCACCGTCAGTCTCAGGTTAACACAGCAACATACTGGTTCTAGACACCAATCGTGAGTTGATGGTCAACAAGATACATGATTAGCAAATTTAGCAGATGATTCTGACAAGTGTGGCTTTGATATTCAATCGTGGATATGTAAGGGAATACACATTAATCAATTACTTTAGATATAGAACAGCTATGAAATGATTGATTTGAATGATTAAACCTAGACTAGGACGAGACCGTGACAGACAAGAGAACCCACGGCCACGGTCGAGCCATTCTCTTTCTACTGTCTGTCAATGCAATGCTAACAGAAAAGGGTTGCTAGCTGGCTAGCCATTCAGACATTACTGGCTGAATATGATTGTGTGTCTGTCTATATTAGCTTCAAATGTTGCTATTCACCTTGTACACTAAGATAAACATAATGCATAGTGCTAATTTGATCGATATCGGTGTGGGTTAGCTAGCAAGCTACATGGTGTGAATTTGAATTCACTCCCCTACGTTAGCCTCATCACCCTCCTTACCTTCCGATAGCTCCAATTCCAACTCCGCCAAATGGTCTCGAACCTCTTTCGGTATACCGGAAAAATCCACGCCACGGTCCGCCATGACGTAAAAAGAATACAACAAAGTGTGCTTTAAGTAAAAACGAAATCTCTTCTATTTCAAAATAGTGCCTTCAAAACACGAAATATGCATTTGAATTGAAGTGACAATCCATTGCGCCGACTGCTCCCTCCGCCATAAGAGGGAGAATTCACCAAAGGCAAATATTAACGGTCACGCGATTTCTGTACTAGAATCGCACTAGCGGCATGGCAAATTACTGCACCCAAAACATGCTCTATATCGAGACATACAGTTTGTACTCCCTCTCGTGTTCATCTAGAGATGTTACAACTGTGTACAATAAAACGGATTATATGGTACAGTTGTAAATCCTACAGTTGCATCAGTACAGTTTAATTTATATGACACACTGAAGATAACCTGGGTGAGTAGTCATATACTTATCATACCAACGTGTGGCCTCGCTGGTCTACCATCTCATATGCATCATAGAGTAGACTGTAAAAGCACCCGATACCATTGCAATCAGTCGATATAATCGGCAACTATCATCAGAAGTCAAGCGATATGAATCAGACAGTGAGTGGGGCGCCGCATGAATCAACGTTTCATATCGTGGTGTGGATGTACGGTAGATCGAACTGGGTCTGTATGGGGTGGTATAAGATGAGCATGCCTCCAACATCAGGGTTTTTCCTTCAGACACTATTAAGGTGGCCACCCTGCTGATTCCATGGGTCACCTTAGAGAAAATATGAAAACAGTTGTCCAAAAAAAGACTCCCTTAGTCTGTTAGGGACGTAATCAGTTGTGTTCCAGAGGTTAGCTAGTAGGGGTACATTTGGAAGGATCATTCAGGTGGCGGTGAACCACGTGCGCACTGGCCCATGCCAAGTAACCACCTTAGTCTGTTTCTGAGCCAGGAAAATGTCACTCTTATCCTTGATGTTGGTGCTCTCATTATTGTCCTCAGTACATCGCTGATGCAGTTACAGATGGCAACGCGTGGCAAGCATGCATGTAGTAATTATAAAGTAAGGACTGCACAGATTAGTTGGCCAAAGATCTTCAGTACAGGGATAGGCTACTGCAGAATTGAGAACTCATTTAAGTGAACATGTAACACACACAGAGAGAGCTGCACTTCCCAACCTCCTGCCAAATGTATGACCATATTAGACACACTCCCCATAGATTACACAGACCCACAAACAAATCAAATTTGGATTAACTCCCATATCTACTGGGTGAAATACCACAGTGTGCCATCACAGCAGCAATATTTGTGACCTGTTGCCACAAGAAAAGCGCAACCAGTGAAGAACAAACACCATTGTAAATACAACCCATATTTATTTTCCCTTTTGTACTTTCACTATTTGCACATCATTACAACACTATATAGACAATGACATTCAAAACATCTCTAAACCTTTTGAACTTGTGAGTGTAATGTTTACTGTTCATTTATTGTTTATTTCACTTTCGTTTATCATCCATTTCACTTTCTTTGGCGATGTAAACATATGTTTCCCATGCCAATAAAACCCCTTCAATTGAGATTGAAATGAATTGAGAGAATCTATTGTGTTAAATTGTCTGAATCAAATATTACAGAAACGTTTGATATTCATTAAGTTATTTGTTTAATTAAAGCTGCAGCACGGTAAGTGTTCATAGTAGTTTCACTTCGACATGCATGGAAAAGTAAATATATTCATATAGCCTAGTACAGATATGTACAGTACAATAAGGACAATTTAAAAAATGATCAGTCCAACAATTCTTTCATGGGAGTGTGAATGAAAAATGTAAATACAAAACAAATTGTCTTCTCATAGGTAAAATTGTTATTTTTCTTATACAATTCTGTTACTTGCTCACAACAACTGTTCATATTTTGAGAGGGGTAAAAAAAAAAAGATTTCCATGAAGACAATGTAACAAACAGTAAGTTATTGTGAGTAACAGGCAGTCCAGACAGAGCAGAGTTTCCAGCCATGGGAGTAGAATCATGATTCCAGTTCTATGGTTCCGGCGTCGTCCGGCTGTTGGGTTACATTAAGCCTTTTTGATAGGAAAAAAACTAAAAGACATTGATGTACTAAAACAAATACATTCCTATATCTTATCATTACAACACAAAAATATATAACAGAGGAAGCGTTTATCATGCCAGAGTATTTCTATATAGTCCTCGTGACAATAGCACGCAATTAAAAAAAATACTGGAGAATTTATTTTTTTTAAATGAAAGAATGAACAAAGTGCCAATGACAATTAACTGACATGAAAGCTAAATAAAGTTGAGTTTTTTCCATTTCATATGAACAATCGTCTATTTATAAAAGGGACAGCTAGCTAGTGCCAGCTCAGAGCACTACACAACGCCTGACAGGGTAACCATTGGGACGGTCACTGTAGGGTAGCATACCAAATCACACCCTATTCCCTATATACTACAGAGCCCTGGTCAAAAGTAGTGTAATAAAATGGGGAATAGGGTGTACCATTGGGACTGTGGTACAACGACAAAGAGGTTCAGTTATGTGAGATGTGTCAGTAGTTACTGAGTAGCAATCCTTGTTGGGCCAGTTTCCTGAACACAGATTGAATCTAGCTCTGGACTAAGAAGTACCTTCAATAGAGAATCTCCATTGAAGATGCTTTTTAGTGTAGAACTAGGCTTAATCTGGATCCGGAACCAGTCCCATTATGTATGAAATACATTATCAAGACAAAAGAAATAGCAAACTTTTGATGTTACTGAAAGAGAACCTGTATTCAGGACAAACCATAGTTGACACAAAAAGAGAAAAAAAAAGGAAAATGATGAACGATAAACCTGCATATTTTAGTGCATTTAGACATGCGCTTACGTTTTTGGGACTGATACCCTAGTTATTTCTGCAGGATTAAACACTGCAAAAGGTTACACATACATTAGATGGTGGGAGCAGTTCTAAACCAATACAAAACAAGATTAATCATTTGTTTAGGTGGTTTGTTTTTCTAAAAACAAAATGTCTAAAACTAAATAGGGGGGAGATCCCTGAAGAATTTAAACTGTTCTGAGACTGCCATAGGAGTTCTGAAGGAATTTCCCTAAGTTCAATTTCCCATCCTTGTGAGAGAAGGTGAAGGTCAAATTACTCCACTAGATGGCAGTGTACAACACACAACAATTATCATGTGGTGAGACGCCATGGTGACATTTTACATCTACAATACGAAACATTCTCACGATGTAAAAAAAAAAACTAATCAGTTGTTACCCCATTGCTAATGGCTTTTAATTTCTGAAACATTTTTTTTTCTTCCTAAGCCAGAACCATAAGGTTTTTTCATGCAACCCAATCTTTGATAGGGTTGTCGGAGGCACGAAAGGGATTCTTTAAGGCAAAATCATTTTCAAACGATGTGTGTGTGAGTCCAGATGTGTCAGTGCTGTTTGTAAAAACACACACATACACGCTCGGCTAGAGTAACATGGCTTTGTTTTGGATAGAGTCATTAATAAAGAACAGCCAGGTTTGTGTTCATTAGTGCACTCAATGGAAAACGTTTCATAACTTTTTGCAACGGCAAACGAAAATGAGCACGTGCCTTGTTGTTTCAGTCCGTTTTGTCCTGTTTGGTACCTAATGAACGCGACCCTGGAGACTTAAGAGCAGCCCATCACGCTCCAGAAAGCAGCAAGGTTGAAGCACTAAAGGTACCACCTCCAGAAGGTTCAGAAAACAGACGAGGGCGACAAAGGCCAGTTAGAAAAAGCTTTTCCTATCAGATAAGATTTCATAAAAGATGGTAATGACATACATTTAGAACTAAATAAATACAAAAATTGCACGGGAAAGAGGAAATGGTTAGACAGAGGACAGGAGGTCGGATTTGTTTAGTCAGATGCAGTCCCAAAGAAATTCTGAAGCTAAAAGTGAAAAGCTTTTCTTTGAAAAACACTTAAGTGTATAAATCATTTGTAAATGAGTGTACACTAAATACATTATTTTTAGCTTTCCATTTCTGCCACACAGAAGATCATTTGGTTCTCTATGGTCCAAGCTGCAAATAGTAATGTGCCGATAAAGTTGTAAAAGAAAGCTGCACAGGAATACAACAAAGACGCTAATATAACAAGATGTAAAAGAAAGCTGCACAGGAATACAACAAAGACGCTAATATAACAAGTTGTAAAAGAAAGCTGCACAGGAATACAACAAAGACGCTAATATAACAAGATGTAAAAGAAAGCTGCACAGGAATACAACAAAGACGCTAATATAACAAGATGTCAAATGCTACCAAACCAGATCTTGTTTTATCAGACCTTGAATCAACAAACTGCTTGATGTACATACATATACATACACACACACACACACACACACACACACACATTATAAAAGGGCTAAAAAATAAGGTCAAGCTTTTTCGTGAACAACTGCGACAGATCCTCAATGAAAATCGCTTACAAAACTGCTAGGGATTCAACAGATCAAATTGAAAATATTTTAGAGTATACAAAACTATTGCATCTATGGAGTTGGAGCTTCAATCATTAAAACCCATTTTTGTGTGTGAATAAAACGTGTCAACATGTGCAGGAGAGCAAGGCCACAACCCCCTGTTACAATAGTATGGACCCCTGCAGTGATCAGGGCTTTGGTATATCACTTGATGAAAAACAAACACGAATCAATTCAATGTTAACGCTGAGTATATGTGTCTGGTATGTGTGTGTTACCGTGTGTTAGAGTCTGAGTGTCCAAGTTTATCACAATGACAGTGACGACACTTGGGACGATGCTATGCAGTCCTACAGTCCAGTGAAGTTCATAGAGGCTGAGGCAAGGCGAGAGGGTTGTAGGGGGGAATATGAGGGGTGTTGAGTCCAGCCCCTGTACATAGTCTATATATGGCATATTGAACAGAACAAGAAGCTCTTCCTCTTCTATCGTCCCGGTCTATTCCCAGAAGGCTGTTGTTGCTGAGCTTCAGCAAGGCTCCAGGCCTGACACAAAAGTGGCTGACACAGCATGGGCAGAGAGTAGAGGAGGGAGGATTGTATCATGTAACTACTCCTCTGCTCACCTGAGAAGGTTTATTTGACTAGGAAGGCATGACTTATTTTTGAGTTGCTCTCTTCCTCCACTACCCTCTCCTGTGCTCTCCTCCTGCCCATGTAGGGTGGTGCCTGGTGCTGTGTGAGCCGTACAGTCCCGGGCTGTGGTGTGTGATATGCTCATCATCTGGCAGAGTGGTGCGAATGTGTGGCCATGATGATGTGGGAGGAGGGTCCATCCCTCACGTCTCTCCCTCCATCCCTCTCTTCTCTCCTCTGCTGGTGCTGCTGGTGTTGACCCATCCTGGCCAGCAAAGACATGGCCTCGGCGGCCGCCCGGATCCTTATGCCGTTGGGGCCCGAGGAAGGAGAGGGACTGGGCAGGGAGCTGTGCTGGATGACGGGTGCTGTGGAGCCGGTGGGCTCCGACATGTCTTTCATTATGCTGTCTTCTCCTACAGCACAGAGACAAGAGTTCCAGGGATGAGTTTACCCGTTTACATGGTAGAAAGAACAGAGGCACCAGAAACCACAACAAGCTATTTTAAATCACTTAACCCCCATTAATGAAGACATTTAGCATATGTACTTACTGGCTCATCGGTTCTAACAACAAAGCCTTTTTCTTATTCCGACCATGGTGATCTCGTGATCTGACCTAGCCACTGACTAAGCCACGGTAGTGATCTGAACTAGACACTGACTAAGCCACGGCAGTGATCTGAACTAGACACTGACTAAGCCACGGCAGTGATCTGAACTAGACACTGACTAAGCCACGGCAGTGATCTGAACTAGACACTGACTAAGCCACGGCAGTGATCTGAACTAAACACTGACTAAGCCACGGCAGTGATCTGAACTAGACACTGACTAAGCCACGGCAGTGATCTGAACTAGACACTGACTAAGCCACGGCAGTGATCTGAAACTAGACACTGACTAAGCCACGGCAGTGATCTGAACTATACACTGACTAAGCCACGGCAGTGATCTGAACTAGACACTGACTAAGCCACGGCAGTGATCTGAACTAGACACTGACTAAACCAAGGTAGTTATCTGACCTAGACACTGACTAAGCCAAGGTAGTGATCTGACCTAGACACTGACTAAGCCACGGTAGTGATCTGACCTAGACACTGACTAAGCCACGGTAGTGATCTGAACTAGACACTGACTAAGCCACGGTAGTGATCTGACCTAGACACTGACTAAGCCAAGGTAGTGATCTGAACTAGCCAAACACACTGACTATATAACGTTATAAAATGCCTTGCATCAAACAGCATGAGAGGTTTCTGTGTGTTTTCTAGATGCCACTAGCTAGCAGGCTCACCCATACTCTTCTGTCGAGTGGTGACAGGGCAGTCCTTATGAGCCAGCAGCAGCTGTTTGAGATGAGCCACCTCATTCCTCAGTAGAGACACCTCATTCTGAAGAGACACAGTAACACAATGAGTCAATACTATTATTATTAATAATTACAATAACAATGAGTCAATACTGCTATGTATTCTCACACCAATACACAAACAGAGGGGGGGTAACAATGGTCTGAAGTCACTGTTGATGAAGCAATGAGAGTGATATATATTTATTGATGAATTTTTGGGGGGACAGGGACAATGCACATCAAGTAACAATGCTGTAAATGTGCCAGATTTAGCAAGCTGGCAGTTTATCTGTAGTCCCTGGGCAGATGGATAAAAACATTTAAGAAAGCAGCATGGTATGCACATCTCCAATGTATGGGGCAGGAACAAAGCATTGGGGACTGAATCGCAGCATTAAACTGTGTGAACTGTGTGATAAAGCATTGGGGACTGAATAGCAGCATTAAACTGTGTGATAAAGCATAGGGGACTGAATAGCAGCATTAAACTGTGATAAAGCATTGGGGACTGAATAGTAGCATTAAACTGTGTGATAAAGCATTGGGGACTGAATAGCAGCATTAAACTGTGTGATAAAGCATTGGGGACTGAATAGCAGCATTAAACTGTGTGATAAAGCATTGGGGACTGAATAGCAGCAATTATCTGTGTGACAAAGCATTGGGGACTGAATAGCAGCATTAAACTGTGTGAGCTTTCCTTTTTTTCCTCTGACATGTCTGTTGACTCACACAGATAGAGAAAGGCAACGATAATGCTGAGAGACAAGTCAAACTGGTCGACAGACATATCTCAATGAGTGAGTGGCTGGAGAGATGAGAGCAGAGTAGTGTGACCTTACACTCACTCACACACACTCACCGCCAGGGAGACGTTCATGGAGGAGAGCTCCTCGGCCTTCTTCTCCAGGGAGTTGACCCAGACTTTGCGTTTCTGTCGGCAGCGCGAGGCGGCTGCCCGGTTCCGCTCCAGGAAACGCTGCCGTCTATCGTCCGGGTCGTCCCCCGCTGCACGGCGCCGTCGACCACCGGTAGGCTGAGCCGGAGACACCTGGAGGGGAGAGGGAGAGAGGGGGGGGTGGTAGAGTCATAGCAGCAGGCAGACATGGGTTGAGACAGGGAAGTGGGCTAGACAGATTGAGCTCAACACTGGAAGTCCCAGAACAAGACTGATTAAAAAAAAAGTATTTTAGTGCCTAAATTATAATTGTACTGATGTCAATGAACCACGAGTCATGAAGATCCAAGTCAAGAGGGTTTTGATAATTGTCTATTGTGGCCACAAAAGTGTCCATGTGTACTCTTTACAATTTATATGCGCGCGTGTGTGTGTGTGTATATTCATTTCGCCTAAGTGGAGATCTTTTCTACTTCACCTGTCCATCTCCTCATTTGAATTCCATTATGTCACTGTCACTTGTCCACTCAAACTTAACATTGTTGTCATCTATCACCCACCAGGTGCTGTTAGAGAGTTCCTCAATGAGCTTGACCCCTTGATAAGCTAGTTTCCTGACGATGACTCACCACTCATCGTTCTGGGCAACTTCAATCTCCCGACATCTGCCTTTGATTAATTTCTTTCCAACTCTTTCTTTCCCCTCTTTGCCTAATTTGACCTCACCAGTCCCACTCACATGCCAGGCATTACGCTCATCTTCCCTCTCCAGGTCTCTGATCACTACTTTGCTTCCTTTTCGGTCTCCCTTACCTCTAACCCTACCCACTTAGCCCCTACACAGACGGTCACGTGTCGTTGCAATCTTCGCTCTCTCTCCCCCACTACTCTCTCCTCTTCTATCCCATCATCTCTTCCTTATGCTAAATCATTCTCCCTCCTGTTTCCTAATTCTGCCTCTTCGACCCTACTCTCCTCCCTTTCCACATCCTATGACTCGCACTGTCCCCTTTCCTCCCGGTCGGCTCGGCCCTCCCCTCCGGCGCCATGGCTGAGTGGCTCATTGTGAGCATACAGAACAGGGCTAGGACCCGGTTTTCCACCTTAATCCCCCACCCGCTCCCTCCTCCCTCTCTGCGGGCGACTTTGTCAACCACTTTGAAAAGAAGGTTGACGACATCCTCTCCTCATTCACTCAGCCTATTGAGTCCACTGATCCCACTTACACCGAACTACCCTACGCTTTGACCTCTTTCTCCAGATGAAATCGTGAGACTAGAGAGGTCCGGCTGCCTGACAACCTGCCCGCTCGACCCCATCCCCTCATCCAGACCATCAACACATCCCTGACCACTGGCTGTTTCCCCTCTGACTTTAAAATGGCCAGAGTCGCTCCCCTCCTCAAGAAACCAACATTCGACCTCTCTGATATCAAAAAGTACAGACTGGTAACCCTTCTTTCTTTTCTTTTCTTTCCAAAACACTTGACCGTGCAGTTTTTCACTATCTCTCTCAGAACAAACTTCTTGACCACATAACCAGTCATGCTTCAAGACGAGTCACTCAACCGAGACTGCTCTCTTCTGTGTCACGGAGGCTCTACGCACTGCCAAAGCTGACTCACTCTCCTCCTAGATCTGTACGCTGTCATCAACACCGTGAACCACCAGATTCTCCTCTACACCCTCTCAGATTGCAAAGAAACTTGGCGTGACCCTGGACAACAAATCCTGAGACAAATCATTCTCTGCAAAAACAAAAGCAGAGACTCGCTCCTGCAGGTTCATGCACTACAACATCTGTAGAGTACAACCCTACCTCACACAGGAAGTGACGCAGGTCCTAATCCAGGCACTTGTCATCTCCTGTCTGGACTACTGCAACTCACTGTTGGTTGGGCTCCCTGCTTGTGCCTTGAAATCCCTGCAACTTATCCAGAATGCCGCAGGCCACCTGGTGTTCAACCTTCCCAAGATCTCCCATGTCACCCTGCTCCTCCGCACACTCCACTGGCTTCCAGTCGAAGCGCGCATCCATTACAAGACCATGGTACATGCCTACGGAGCAGCAAAAGGAACTGCCATTCTCTTCCTACCTTCAGACTCAAACCCGATATCCCAACCTGAGTACTACCAAGTTCTGCGTCTCTTGGCCCTCCAACCCCTCCGGAAGGGAATCTCCCACTCAGTCCAGTTCTTCTCTGTCCTGGAATCCCTGTCCATCTTCCGAAAACATCTGAAACCACCCCCCCCCCCACTGACTTGGCTGATAGCTACTTAACCTGTTGCGTCTACCAAACCCGGATCCGGGATTCTATTTACAGACCTAAGCTCATTACCATAACGCAACGTTAACTATTCATGAAAATCGCAAATGAAATTAAATAAATATGCCATCTCTCAAGCTTAGCCTTTTGTAAACAACACTGTCATCTCAGATTTTCAAAATATGCTTCTCAACCATAGGAAAACAATCATTTGTGTAAAAGTGGCTAGCTAGCGTAGCATTTAGCGTTAGCATTAGCGTTAGCATCCAGCACGCAAGATTTCAACAAAAACATAAAAGCCTTCAAATAAAATCATTTACCTTTGAAGAACTTCGGATGTTTTCAATGAGGAGACTCTCAGTTAGATAGCAGATGCTCAGTTTTTCCAAAAAAGATTCTTTGTGAATTCGAAATAGCTCCGTTTTCTACATCACATTTGGCTACCAAAAAAAAAAACGAAAATTCAGTCCTCAAAACGCGAACTTTTTTCCAAATTAACTCCATAATATCGACTGAAAACATGGCAAACGTTGTTTAGAATCAATCCTCAAGGTGTTTTTCACATATCTCTTCAATGATATATCGTTCGTGGAAGCATGGTTTCTCCCCTCAATCAAATGGAAAAGTACAAGCAGCTGGCGTTTGCGCACCGAATTCCACGCAGGACACCAGGCGGACACTTGGAAAATGTAGTCTCTTATGGTCAATCTTCCAATGATATGCCTACAAATACGTCACAATGCTGCTAACACCTTGGGGGAACGACAGAAAGTGTAGGCTCATTCCTTGCGCAATCACAGCCATATAAGGAGACAATGGAAAACAGAGCTTCAGAGATTCTGCTCATTTCCTGGTTGACGCATCATCTTGGTTTCGCCTGTAGAATGAGTTCTGGGGCACTTACAGACAATATCTTTGCAGATTCTGAAACTTCAGAGTGTTTTCTTTCAAAAACTGTCAAGAATATGCATAGTCGAGCATCTTTTCGTGACAAAATATCGCGCTTAAAACGGGAACGTTTTTTATCCAAAAATGAAATAGCGCCCCTAGAGATCAAAGAGGTTAAGAAACGTTGTTGTTCCACCTAGCTATCTTAAGATGAATGCACTCTAAGTTGCTCTGGATAAGAGAGTCTGCTAAATTACTAAAATGGCTGTGCAGGGGAGGGTCCATGTCTCTATGTTGTCCTACCTGGGGCTGTGCGGGGGAGGGTGCGTCTGGGTGCTGCACCAATAGCTGGCTCTGCTCCATCCTCTGGGGGTGCATGGGGCTGCCGGCCACACCCCCCATCTGACCCCCTAAACTCTGCTGTGCTAGTGCTGCCTTCAGCCTCTACAGGAGACAGGACAACCAGGGCCATGTTAACATTAACCCCCCCCACACACACACACACACATAACACTATACACACAGAGAGACACAACCACACACACACCTGTCCATTCATGTTATCACTCCCAATGTACCTGCTTAAACACACCTGATTATGTATCTGATCTTTTCCTATACAAGCACTTCGAATGTTCATCAAAACTATTATTGGACTGCAATCTGTCATGTGATGAACATACAGAGAGTGGGAGGGAACAAACACTATAGGGAAGAAAAGAAAGAGAGAAGGAAAGGTGAACCGGAGAAAGGAGAAACAGAGAAAAGCAAGATCGAAAGCGAGAGACAGAGAGATGTTGAGTGAGAAAGAGCAAGAAAGCTAAAGCGACAGAAATAGAGAGAGACAGAAATAGAGAGAGAGCTCTCACCATCTTGGCCTCAGAGTGTGTGGTGTACGCGGGGTGGGAGCCGCTGCTGCCGCCTCCCAGAGGAGGACCAGGGATGCCGGGAATGTTGGGCACCATGTGCATGGGCCGGGCCAGCTGGAGACAACACACACGCACTTTAACGACCTAGTCGGAGCTCAGGCTGGCAAAGTGAGATACTACCTCAATGTCAGGCTTTATATGCTTCTATGTGAATCAATACACATTATAGACAACTAGTGCAAGCATACAATTTCATTATTTTAAAAAACTGGATCAACCTAGACTTTGACTGATATGTTGCTACTCCCTTAGCGAAGGTCAGCTTCCGCGTCAATCAGAATTGGCAACAACCACAGTTCCCAAACCAGACAAGGACAGACAGGTGGGTGAAGGCAGGGCACGTACAGAAATGACAGAGGGTATCTGCATAGGACCAGGCAGGAGCCCATTGGTAAGGTGCATCATCACAGGGTAGTGGCCAGTGGGAGAGCTACAGAAAACAAAAAGAGGTAGAGGGTTACTGGTGGAAGAAAAACATCTATTTAAAAAGCTTAATCTTTCCCTCTGATAGGGTAGGTGGAATTGACACCATATTGGACACACCTATCCAATCCTTTCAGATGTACAGAAGTGGCCTAGTGAGTAGGTATAGAGTTAGTTAGAGATCTATTCTTTGTATCTGTCCCATAATGGCGACTATGACTGCACAGGTAGATCCATTGAAGCCATCTCCATTATGAAGAAGTCAATTTTATTTTTGTGTTTGAAAAAAGCAGAAAGCTTATAATGGTGATTTACCGACACCTGCAGTGCTGGAGTCCTGAACCAAATCCTGTGTGTCATTAATTTATTGTGGCCATGGCAGTGATACTGCTTAAAGCCATTTACAAACCAGGTAACCCAATTTGAAGGAGAATCCAATACTCTGATCATTGGCTAATCCCACCCGACCCATAGCAAAAACAGGTCAAATCCAACGAGATCTCTCGTAACTAACTACATTGCCTTCAGAAATGATTCACATCCCTGGACTTTTTCCACATTTTGTTGTGTTACAGCCTGAATTTAAAATGGATTAACATTTAGATTTTTTTGTCATGGGGAACACACACAGTGGAAATATGTTTTTAGAATTTTTTACAAATTGATTAAAAATGAAAAGATGAAATGTCCCCTTTGATATGGAAAGCCTAAATAAGTTCAGGTGTAAAAATGTGCTTTACAAGTCACAAAATAAGTTGCATGGACTCACTGTGTGTGCAATAATACTGTTTAACATTATTTTTTGAATGACTACCTCATCTCTGTACCCACACATACAGATAATTGCAAGGTCCCTCAGTCGAGCAGTGAGGTTTTCCAATGCCTCGCAAAGAAGGGCACCTAATGGTAGACGGGTAAAAAATAAATAAAAAAGCAGACATTGAATATCCCTTTTAGCATGGTGAAGTGATTAATTACACTTTGGATGATGTACACCCATTCACTGCAAAGATACAGATGTCCTAACTCAGTTTAGGGCTGTCCCAGACTCCCCCAAAAAAATCAAAAGTCAGGACAGTTGTCTGTTCTTTCGACTGATCTAAATAAACATTTTCCATATATAGATACATCCTATGTGTTTTAATCAAATCAACTATATGCACGGAGCTTGTCTGATGCTTTAAGCACACTGTTTGATGAAAGACACAAATTACTAGAGGGAGTCCGACCTCAATTGATTTGATTGTGCCGGGCCCGTCTCAGACTTGCTGTGCTGTGTTGAAAATAAAAAAAGACAGCGAGTGACTGTGTGACTAGCACCCATTGTCTCGCTCTCCTCCCTGCTGCAGCGATCACCACAGAGCATCAATGTGCATCGCACTGTCCGTGTTAATGAAGCGAAAACATAATAACAGCCATTTCTGACTGAAAAGTTGTCACCGAAAATCCCTAATTTGTTTAGGAGAAAAAAAAATCCCTATTCCCTCAACCCTTGCTCTCTTTACGTGACATAAATGCATCGCATACCTTAAATCACATCAATAAATTGGTCATAGACTCTGAATGCCGCAACACATGTGACAGCAAAATGGATGCAGAGGACGTGACAAACTTGAAATGGGAGAATGTTTACTGGTTGCTCAGGAGGTAAAGGAGAAGTTTGTTGTGGAAAATAGTTCAGATCAAGAAAAATAAAGGTAAGGAGCAAACGCTGTGTGCATATTATGTTATTATTATTATTATTATTATTATTATTATTATTATTATTATTATTATTATTATTATGTGCCAAACAGGTGCTGTTAGATTGTCATTTTTCTGACTGTTTGGAACAATGTAAACATTAAATCAATGTTAAGCCTACTAGAGAGTCTGTTGTAATATTTTGTAAAGCCTTTATTACAAAGAAGACTAACAGTCACATTCATTCGTGAATACATTTTCCGAAATGGAACGGTTTAGGCCTATTTATTGTTTATGCTAATTATTCCACAGCCACTTCATTTTATTTGAATACAAATGCTTGGTTGCATTTCAAATCATGAATGACTCGTATGCTGTGTGATGACATGAACAAATAAATGATAGATTGATACAGTAGCCCGTAGAAGTATTGAAATATAGTCCTAAGTAAGTTACGGTGTTAAGATTAAACAGGCCTACAGATCGATGGTGGTTATACAAGGCTGCTATACCCTGCCTACTAATGATGATGACATGACTTATTATAATAATAATAATAAATAATAGGAATGAGATCAAGGAAAAAGGAGGGTTATTATTATTATTATAAATATAATTTTTTCTGACAATTTGGAAGAATGTAAACAATAAATAAATAATACCAGAGAGGCTGGTCTGTAAAGCCTTTATTACATCAAAGCACAGACTTAAAACAGCTAAACTTGTGAAATTGTTTATCCAACATGTGGTTGCATGAGGGTCGATGCTCACGGTATCAGTAAGCTATTAAACAAACACTTGAACAGGTTACAGAAGCAGAAACTGTCATATTTCAGTAGATGTAAACACAGCAAAAATAGAAAATTCCCTTTTCAGGACCCTGTCTTTCAAAGATAATTCGTAAAAATCCAAATAACTTCACAGATCTTCATTGTAAAGGGTTTAAACACTGTTTCTCATGCAATGTCAAATGAACCATAAACAATTAATGAACATGCACCTGTGGAACGGTCGTGAAGACACTAACAGCTTACAGACACATGGCAATTAAGGTCACAGTTATGAAAACTTTGTAGTGTACTGAGGCCTTTCTACTGACTCTGAAAAACACCAAAAGAAAAATGCACAGGGTCCCTGCTCATCTGCGTGAACATGCCTTAGGCATGCTGCAAGGAGGCATGAGGACTGCAGACGTGGCCAGGGCAATAAATTGCAATGTCCGTACTGTGAGACGCCTAAGACAGCGCTACAGGGAGACAGGACGGACAGCTGATCATCCTCGCAGTGGCAGACCACGAGTAACAACATCTGCACAGGATTGGTACATCCGAACATCACATCTGCGGGACAGGTACAGGATGGCAACAACTGTCCGAGTTACACCAGGAACGCACAATCCCTCCATCAGTACTCAGACTGTCCGCGATAGGCTGAGAGAGGCTGCGAGGGGCTGAACTGAGGGCTTGTAGGCCTGTTGTAAGACAGGTCCTCACCAGACATCACCGGCAACAACGTTGCCTATGAGCACAATCCCACTGTCACTGGAACAGACAGGACTGGCAAAAAGTGCTCTTAACTGACAAGTCAAAGTTTTGTCTCACCACGCACAGGTGATGGCCGGATTCGCGTTTATCATCGAATGAATGAGCGTTACACCAAGACATGTACTGTGGAGAGGGATCGATTTGGAGGTGGTCACAGCACCATCGGACTGAGCTTGTTGTCATTGCAGGCAATCTCAACGCTGTGCGTTACAGGGAAGACATCCTCCTCCCTCATGTGGTACCCTTCCTGCAGGCTCATCCTGACATGACTCTCCAGCATGACAATGACAACAGCCATGCTGCTCGTTCTGTGTGTGATTTCCTGCAGGAATAACAGTGTTCTGCCATGGCCAGTGAAGAGCCCGGATCTCAATCCCATTGAGCACGTCTGGGACCTGTTGGATCGGAGGGTGAGGGCTAGGGCCATTCTCCCAAGAAATGTCCGGGAACTTGCAGGTGCCTTGGTGGAAAGGTGGGGTAACATCTCACAGCAAGAACTGGCAAATCTGGCGCTGTCGATGAGCAGGAGACGCACTGCAGTACTTGTTCAGTTTGTCTCAATTGTTGAATCTTATGTTCATACAAATATTTACACGTTACGTTTTCTGAAAATAAACGCAGTTGACAGTGAGAGGATGTTTCTTTTTTGCTGAATTTATATGGTTGATTTATAAAGCCAGGCACATTTAACAGTTAGGTTATTGACTATAGACCTAATTAAGTTGAGGTTTCCTCTCTCCTGACTTTTCTTAGACAAAGGTAAGGGCTGTTTTCTCGTCGCATAATTCCACGGCTGCCTTCACTACATTGTTCTCAACACCAATATGCTAGTTAACTTTGCTATTCAGCACAACATGGTCTAAGAAAAGGCACCAATTCAAAAGCGCACTTACGTGCTTCAGAACCACGACAGCCATGCTTGCGGCTTTACAGCAAAGAAAATGGCTCGTCTCTAGCCTAAACAGTTGTAAAAAGGATTGATGTAGGATTCAGCATACAAAAGCCATCTTTAACAGGAGCTCCAGGCCCCATGGAGGACTAGCCTGGGTCCAGATCTGAGCAGTCTTCAAATCTAGAACCAGGCTTGTGCAGGACCAGTCACTCACCCCAGCAGGGTGCGGTTGGAGGGTGGGGTGGGTGTGATGACGGAGGTGGGTGAAGGCATGGTTGGCTGCAGGGCGTCAAAGCCCAAGTGGAGTGGCAGAGAGCCTGGTCTGGGACGCATAGGGAGGGCACCGTGCCTCACGATGGTGGGGGTGGGGGCAGAACTCAGCACTGACCTCGGGGGAGTGTCCTGAGAGAAGACAGGAGAGATTGTTAGTTCAACAACAGATGTTTAGTAGTGTTAGGTTCTAATTTTTCAGAGTAAATAACTCACGGACACTACAGAAGATTAACCAAGTTGAATTATTCCCAAATGGTTGTTACAGCTGTATTCAGACAGAAAAAAAACATTTCTCAACATCACAGGTGTATTATATCCCACTTAAGACACTCCTCCTTCTCTCCAATCCTTACATCTTATGGTTCCACAGGAAGAAGGTAATAGGATAATACAATTGATTATTATAACTCCCTTCAGGGGATCTGACCTGACCTCCTGACCTAAACCCCTCCTTCGCCTAATCCACAGATGTCCATCTGCTTCCCCTATAGCAATCCTGTGATCTCCTCCCGTCCACACAGCACATTCCACAGCCACTCTGTCTTTCTACAGATCTCACTCCTAATATACTATGCGTCTACTATGCTGTGATCTATCATGTCTTTAATATCTCAATGTTCAAAGTTTAGAATCCAACAGTAGAAGGTCAATTCTAGGTTTAATACAGCCTCTTTCCCAATGCATTGTAGATTGTTTCTTGATAGCTCAGACATAGTAAAGATCCTGTCAGACGCTCTCCATCAACAAACCACAGTGCCCACCCATCCTGGTCTCGCACACCTACCGTTCCTCTGGCACTCCTCGGTCCCCTTCCTTTGGGTGTGACTGTAGGGACATGACTGGCATGTCAACCCATAACTCTAATCCTAACCAGAACCAATTTGGTAATTCAACATGGGTTTGCTGGTCAGTCATGTCCCCTAAGTTTTGAACCCTACCTTTCCTCAACTCACCATGGCATCCCTGCTGCTGTCTGACATGCTGGAGAAGGAATCAGGACTTCCTGGTGGGGAAGAGTCAACCTCCACAGGCTCCTCCTCCTTCACCTTCATGGCTTCTGCTGACGGTGTCTGCAAGCTCATGTGTAGGGCCACCTCTCTGTGGGGGGCAGGCAGCTGGAGGGGAGGGGAGGGAGGGAGACTGAGACACTATAAAGCACAGCAGAGATAGGATGGGGATATGTGACCGACTGGATTTCAATCCTGGTCTTCAGTGTGCAACACTACTGTGTTCTGAACAAAAGCCTAGACCTACTGCCAGTCTTCAGGTCTCAGATACAGAACCTAAATCAGGCAAACATGGTCTGTGGAACCACCTCAGTTCTACGATATTATAATATTATGCCATTTAGTAGAAGCTTTATCCAAAGCAGTCTTGTGTGCATACATTTTACACATGGGTGGTCCCGGGAATCAAACCCACCATCCTGGCCTTGCAAACGCCATGCTCTACCAAATAAGCTACATGAGGACCAAGTGATTTCTACTCACAGGGTTCTTGGCCCGCTTGTCATCGTCCTCCTGGGCCTTCCTGAACTCCTCAGCGAAGGAGCTAGCCAGCTCGTTGAACAGCCCCACCTCCTCACAGTTCTTCAGGAAGCGAGTGGGAGTAGGGGTCTGGTCTGGAACAGGAGGAAGAGAAACACAGAGAAATGTCTATTTTAGAAAATATCACCTTTTTTCAAAGTCCTTGGATTAATGTTTTATTCCAACACACTTTGGCAGAGATTTAAACATCAAATTAATCCAATATTCAACTAATCTCAGCAAAAAAAGAAACATCCTCTCACTGTCAACTGCGTTTATTTTCAGCAAACTTAACATGTGTAAATAATTATATGAACATAACTAGATTCAACAACTGAGAAACTGAATATGCACATGCATATGACTAACAGAAATTGAAAAATGTGTCCCTGAACAAAGGGGAGGTTCAAAACCAAATGTAACAGTCAGTATCTGGTGTGGCCACCAGCTGCATTAAGTACGGCAGTGCATCTCCTCCTCATGGACTGCACCAAATTTGCAAGTTCTTGCTGTGAGATGTTACCCCACTCTTCCACCAAGGCACCTACAAGTTCCCGGACATTTCTGGGGGGAATGGCCCTAGCCCTCCGATCCAACAGGTCCCAAACATGCTCAATGGGATTGAGATCCGGGCTCTTCGCTGGCCATGGCAGAACACTGACATTACTGTCTTGCAGGAAATCACACACAGAACGAGCAGTATGACTGGTGGCATTGTCATGCTGGAGGGTCATGTCAGGATGAGCCTGCAGGAAGGGTATCACATGAGGGAGGAGGATGTCTTCCCTGTAACGCACAGTGTTGAGATTGCCTGCAATGACAACAAGCTCAGTCCGATGATGCTGACACACCGCCCCAGACCGTGACGGACCCTCCACCTCCAAATCGATCCCGCTCCAGAGTACAGGCCTCGGTGTAATGCTCATTCCTTCGACGATAAACGCAAATCCAACCATCACCCCTGGTGTGACAAAACCGCGACTCGTCAGTGAAGAGCACTTTTTGCCAGCCCTGTCTGGTCCAGCGACGGTGGGTTTGTGCCCATAGGCGACGTTGTTGGCGGTGATGTCTGGTGAGGACCTGCCTTACAACAGGCCTACAAGCCCTCAGTCCAGCCTCTCAGCTTATTGTGGACAGTCTGAGCACTGATGAAGGGATTGTGCGTTCATGTTGTAACTCGGACAGTTGTGTTTGCCATCCTGTATCTGTCCCGTAGGTGTGATGTTCGGATGTACCTGTGCAGGTGTTGTTACACGTGGTCTGCCACTGCAAGGACAATCAGCTGTCTGTCCTGTAGTGCTGTCTTAGGCGTCTCACGGGACGGACATGGCAATTTATTGCCCTGGCAATATCTGCAGTCCTCATGCCTCCTTGCAGCATGCCTAAGGCACGTTCACACAGATAAGCACTGACCCTGGGCATGTTTCTTTTGGTGTTTTTCAGAGTCAGTAGAAAGGCCTCTGTAGTGTCCTAAGTTTTCATAACTGTGGCCTTAATTGCCTACCGTCTGTAAGCTGTTAGTGTCTTAACGACCGTTCCATAGGTGCATGTTCATTTATTGTTTATGGTTGTTTGAACATGCATAGGAAACAGTGTTCAAACCCGTTACAATGAAGATCTGTGAAGCTTTGGGGATTTTTACGAATTATCTTTGAAAGACAGGGTCCTGAAGTTTACTAGTAGGTCAACCACTAAAGGTGGACTTCAGAAAAGTCAAACTTAACAGGTGGGGACATCAGTGATCCTTTATCTGGCTAAAATGTTCTGGTAATCACGACTGACATGTGGGTATTAAACAACTGACAAAAGTACCAAATTAAAGAGATGCCAGAACAGTAGAGTAATAAAGTGAAATAGTTTAGACTCACTAGGAGAACCAGTACCTTGGATAATTACAGAGTCTGTCCTGGCAGGGCCAAACTTTAGACTCATCTCATGCTTGTGTTTGTGTACAGCCAGGTGGTCCTCGTTGGTAAACCTCTGGAGAGAGGGAGAGAGGGAGATAAGAGGGAAAGGAGGAGATGGAGTGGTGGAGTGGGGGGAGGGGAGGGGAGAGGAGAGAGTTAATGTCACACACACACACACACACACACGTCAGTTAGGGCCAGAAAGCACCTTAACCTCAATAGCATGTCACAGAATCCAATACATTTGACTGGCTATCTTATGGATAACACATAGTGTATCATTTTGGGATGCACAACAAAGAATATCCATGATATACAATACACTAGGATTTGTGTAATGCAGCCCCTTTTAGACTCTTTTAGCCGTAAGTGACATTCCTAAATGTCTAGGAAATGGCATTATCGACCGAACGCTACACACAAAGTGGCACAAAGTGCTGGATAGTGACAGTGTGTGAAAACACAATGAGCCAACAGCTTGCCATGCTCATAGTCAGGAAGTGGCAGGCTAGGGCGGTGGGAGGTGGCAGGCTAGGGCTGGGGAGGTGGCAGGCTAGGGCTGGGGAGGTGGCAGGCTAGGGCTACGGTGAGGGAGGTGGCAGGCTAGGGCTAAGGAAGTGGCAGGCTAGGGCTAGGGAGGTGACAGGCTAGGGCTACGGTTAGGGAGGTGGCAGGCTAGGGCTACGGTTAGGGAGGTGGCAGGCTAGGGCTAGGGAGGTGGCAGGCTAGGGAGGTGGCAGGCTAGGGCTAGGGAGGTGGCAGGCTAGGGCTAGGGAGGTGGCAGGCTAGGGCTAGGGAGGTGGCAGGCTAGGGCTAGGGAGGTGGCAGGCTAGGGAGATGGCAGGCTAGGGCTAGGGAGGTGGCAGGCTAGGGCTAAGGAAGTGGCAGGCTAGGGCTAAGGAAGTGGCAGGCTAGGGCTAAGGAAGTGGCAGGCTAGGGCTAAGGAAGTGGCAGGCTAGGGCTAAGGAAGTGGCAGGCTAGGGCTAGGGAGGTGGCAGGCTAGGGCTAAGGAAGTGGCAGGCTAGGGCTAAGGAAGTGGCAGGCTAGGGCTAGGGAGGTGGCAGGCTAGGGCTAGGGAGGTGGCAGGCTAGGGCTAGGGAGGTGGCAGGCTAGGGCTAGGGAGGTGGCAGGCTAGGGCTAGGGAGGTGGCAGGTCAGGGCTAGGGAGGTGGCAGGTCAGGGCTATCATTTGTAAGAAGTATGGCCAACTGAACAAGTAGCCTAGCGCACAAGTATGTGTTTATCGAAGGGATTCGTCCTTCTCTGCTTGCAACACATCTGCAGAAGCATGTCAACCAACCAAGCACACCAAGCTGTTACAAGTCTTCCTCTGTCAGTCTTTCAGCCAAGCACACCAAGGTGCTACAGTAGTCTTCCTCTGTCAGTCTTTCAGCCAAGCACACCAAGGTGCTACAGTAGTCTTCCTCTGTCAGTCTTTCAGCCAAGCACACCAAGATGCTACAGTAGTCTTCCTCTGTCAGTCTTTCAGCCAAGCACACCAAGATGCTACAGTAGTCTTCCTCTGTCAGTCTTTCAGCCAAGCACACCAAGATGCTACAGTAGTCTTCCTCTGTCAGTCTTTCAGCCAAGCACACCAAGGTGCTACAGTAGTCTTCCTCTGTCAGTCTTTCAGCCAAGCACACCAAGATGCTACAGTAGTCTTCCTCTGTCAGTCTTTCAGCCAAGCACACCAAGGTGCTACAGTAGTCTTCCTCTGTCAGTCTTTCAGCCAAGCACACCAAGATGCTACAGTAGTCTTCCTCTGTCAGTCTTTCAGCCAAGCACACCATGGTGCTACAATAGTCTTCCTCTGTTTGTTCTCTTCCCTTTTGAAGTTGCTTTAATTTAGTTTTAGTTTACAGAAGTAGATTTTTTTTAAACTCAAACCGTTGCAAAACTTTCATTGCATCCTGATGAATACAACCCAAATGGTGCCCTATTCTATATTTAGTGCACTACTTTTCCTCTGGTCAAAAGTAGTGCCGTTGCACTATATAAGGTGCAATCTAGGATCCATCTTCTTCTGCATGAAGTCTATTTCTGGCGGTGTCAGTGTCACAGTTATATGTTCAGTCGTGAGAGAGAGGGAGGAGAGAGGGAAAAAGTGGAGCACCAAGTGAAAACACTGTATTTGTAGCCAGTACCAGCTAGCAGCAGTATCATCAATACACGTCTCACAGGCTGATAGTATCTTTCCTATGACCAAGATGACTGGGTCGGGCTAGGGGAAACAATCTCAAATGAATCTCCCTTATAGTACATATCTACTAGAGGTCGTCACGAATCAACCTGTACCCAACTATCCGAGTCCCGATCCGGGACCCGAGGAAGTCCGGATCCAGAATTCGAAATACTGTCACGGATCTGATATGACATCACGGGTCTGGAGAATATGTTACTTTAACGGACCTGTCAGGAAGGGCCCGTACAGATCCCGACGTGACTCCTGCAGTAGAGAGAGAAATGGTATAATATATGCTGCTACTCTTCCTTTCCTTCCAGAGTGGAGTCTAGCTTGTTGTTGGCCAATCATAAGTTATCAAAGCAGCAATAGGCTACAGTCAGTCATAGAGCCTCCACATGTGGCAAAAGTTAGGAGATACCTAATCAGTGGTAGATGGAATTAAAAGATAAAGGAGAGGGGGCCTCCCGGGGGGGCGCAGTGGTCTAAGGCAGTGCTACCAGAGATTCTGGGTTCGAGCCCAGGCTCTGTCGCAGCCGGTCGCGACCTGGAGGCAGCGCACAATTGGCCCAGCGTCGTCCGGGTTAGGGGAGGGTTTGGCCGGCAGGGATATCCTTGTCTCATCGCGCACTAGCGACTCCTGTGGCGGGCAGTGCACACTGAACAGGTCGCTCGGTGTTTCCTCCAACACATTGGTGCGGCTGGCTTCCGGGTTGGATGTGCGTTGTGTCAAGAAGCAGTGCGGCTTGGGTTGTGTTTCAGAGGACGCCTCTCGACCTTCGCCTCTCCCGAGTCCGTACGGGAGTTGAAGCGAGGAGACAAGACAGTAACTACTACCAATTGGATACCACGAAATTGGGGAGAAAAAGGGGTAAAATATTAAATAAAAAAATATAAAAACGACCAAGAACCAACAGGTAGGCTGCTACTTAATATTCTGAATGCTCTCTCTAAGGAACGGGTGTAGTTGTCCTTGGGTCTGTTCGGAATGGGACTCTATTTTAAATCAAATCCTTTATGCATATCGAGTCCGGGTGGGAAAGACCCAGGTCCATTTCAGAATGGGTCCAACTTTTTGGACCCGTGAATACCTCTAGTACATACGTATGTAGGAGATAGTGGAAGCAAGGATTATCATATCTAACAATAAATAGCTAACTGTAAACATGAAGGGAAAAGGCCAGACTCACATCAGGTTTCCCACAATTGCATAGCTTACATGCCATAGCATGACAGACAGGCCTAAACAAGACCAGGTCTGGACACCAGAGAGCCATGACCTGAATAAAATCACACTTGTGTTCTGAACAACATAGCCTACACACACATTAGAAAGGGACAACTGTTTGAGGGTACCACAACACACCCAAAGAGCACCAACACACACTGCGATTTTATTTGTATATATTTTTTTAAACCTTTATTTAACTAGGCAAGCCAGTTAAGAACACATTATTATTTACAATGACGTCCTACCAAAAAGCAAAAGGCCTCCTGTCTAATTAAAAATATAGGACAAAACACACATCACGACAAGAAAGACACCACAACACTACGGAAAAAGAGAGAGCCCTAAGACAACAGCATAGCATGGCAACACCACATGACAACAACAACATGGTAGCAACAACAACATGGCAGCAGCACAACATGGTCTAAGCACAAAACACGGTACAAACACTACTGGGCACAGACAACAGCACAAAGGGCAAGAAGATAGAGACAACAATTCATCACACGAAGCAGCCACAACTGTCAGTAGTAGTGGCTGCTTCGCGTGATGTATTGTTGTCTCTACCTTCTTGCCCTTTGTGCTGTTGTCTGTGCTGTTGTCTGTGCTGTTGTCTGTGCTGTTGTCTGTGCTGTTGTCTGTGCCCAGTAATGTTTGTACCGTGTTTTGTGCTTCGACCATGTTGTGCTGCTTTGATGATACACACACACACACACACACACACACACACACAATTCAAAAATACACAATTCAAAAATACAATTTAAAATGGCAAGTCTGCTAGAGAGGCTAGAGTAGATAGTGTTCATTCAACCAAATCTCAAAACACATCCTGTAACTTTTATCTAAACATCCATTTTACTGTCCTTTTTCCTTTCTTGTCTCTAAGTAATACATTAAATGTCAATAAATGAAATATGTAACATCATTATTGTCCTTACATAAGTCAAGTCTAATCTAAACTGTTCTGGTAACTGACAGTCTAATCTAAACTCTGTTCTGGTAACTGACAGTCTAATTTCAACTCTGTTCTGGTAACTGACAGTCTAATTTCAACTCTGTTCTGGTAACTGACAGTCTAATTTCAACTCTGTTCTGGTAACTGACAGCCTAATTTAAACTCTGTTCTGGTAACTGACAGTCTAATTTAAACTCTGTTCTGGTAACTGACAGTCTAATTTCAACTCTGTTCTGGTAACTGACAGCCTAATTTAAACTCTGTTCTGGTAACTGACAGTCTAATTTAAACTCTGTTCTGGTAACTGACAGTCGAATCTAAACTCTGTTCTGGTAACTGACAGTCGAGTCCCTGAACAACAAGAGATAAATGTTAAATTTCAGATGCATGTTGCTGTACATGCTTGAATTGTCTAACCACTAAATGCCTGAGGACAACACTAATTATCTTTTATTTAATAATGTACGAGGTAATAACCTTACTGATTTGGAATTACATTTCCTCAACACTCATCTGTCGTCTTCAAGCTGTCTGCAGTAAAACACGTGGTAAAGCCTGCAGGTACAATGCATTTTGATGCTGTTGTAAGCATGTGAAAACCTTTTTAATGTTTCCTAATGAGGCTTATAAGTCATGTTATCAGTAGCCAAAAAGGGGAAGAAGCAGAGATATCCCTATGAGCAAAAGATATTGAAAAGGACGTTGAACAGACAGTTAACTCATTGTCTTCACTGGGATTGTACTGTAATGTAAATGTACTGTAATGTAACATTGTACCAGGCTTTAAAACATCTAATCCATCCTAACACCTTGGACAGAGTACAGCAATAGACAGTGCCAAGCTGAGTCACTATGCATCTCTAACCTCTTCAGTCTGCAGGCTGGAGAAGTGAGACAGAAACAGGTTGAAAAATGTGTCATCTGTGCTGTGTACTGCCTGTGACTCACTGGCTGGCTGGCGGAGACAACACCTTGCCAGCATTGTATCACAACACCGCTCGGCAGAGGTATTTCTCAGCCCAGTCCATCTGGGCTCTCATAGAGAAACAGAAGCTTCAGAGAGACCCATGTTGACTAGCTAGCCATCACTATATACAGTGGGGCAAAAAAGTATTTAGTCAGCCACCAATTGTGCAAGTTCTCCCACTTAAAAAAATGAGAGGCCTGTAATTTTCATCATAGGTACACTTCAACTATGACAGACAAAATGAGAGAAAAAAAATCCAGAAAATTACATTGTAGGATTTTTTATGAATTTATTTGCAAATTATGGTGGAAAATAAGTATTTGGTCACCTACAAACAAGAAAGATTTCTGGTCTCACAGACCTGTAACTTCTTCTTTAAGAGGCTTCTCTGTCCTCCACTCGTTACCTGTATTAATGGCACATGTTTGAACTTGTTATCAGTATAAAAGACACCTGTCCACAACCTCAAACAGTCACACTCCAAACTCCACTATGGCCAAGACCAAAGAGCTGTCAAAGGACACCAGAAACAAAATTGTAGACCTGCACCAGGCTGGGAAGACTGAATCTGCAATAGGTAAGCAGCTTGGTTTGAAGAAATCAACTGTGGGAGCAATTATTAGGAAATGGAAGACATACAAGACCACTGATAATCTCCCTCGGTCTGGGGCTCCACGCAAGATCTCACCCCGTGGGGTCAAAATTATCACAAGAACGGTGAGCAAAAATCCCAGAACCACACAGGGGGGACCTAGTGAATGACCTGCAGAGAGCTGGGACCAAAGTAACAAAGCCTACCATCAGTAACACACTACGCCGCCAGGGACTCAAATCCTGCAGTGCCAGACGTGTCCCCCTGCTTAAGCCAGTACATGTCCAGGCCCGTCTGAAGTTTGCTAGAGAGCATTTGGATGATCCAGAAGAAGATTGGGAGAATGTCATATGGTCAGATGAAACCAAAATATAACTTTTTGGTAAAAACTCAACTCAGCATTCTTTGTCCTCCAAACATGACGAGTTGCATCCAAAGAACACCATACCTACTGTGAAGCATGGGGGTGGAAACATCATGCTTTGGGGCTGTTTTTCTGCAAAGGGACCAGGACGATTGATC
This sequence comes from Oncorhynchus clarkii lewisi, assembly GCF_045791955.1. Classification (NCBI taxonomy): domain Eukaryota; kingdom Metazoa; phylum Chordata; class Actinopteri; order Salmoniformes; family Salmonidae; genus Oncorhynchus; species Oncorhynchus clarkii. Next base: position 70,098,213 of record NC_092155.1, read on the forward strand.
CGTGTAAAGGAAAGAATGAATGGGGCCATGTATCGTGAGATTTTGAGTGAAAACCTCCTTCCATCAGCAAGGGCATTGAAGATGAAACGTGGCTGGGTCTTTCAGCATGACAATGATCCCAAACACACCGCCCGGGAAACGAAGGAGTGGCTTCGTAAGAAGCATTTCAAGGTCCTGGAGTGGCCTAGCCAGTCTCCAAATCTCAACCCCATAGAAAATCTTTGGAGGGATATGAAAGTCCGTGTTGCCCAGCAACAGCCCCAAAACATCACTGCTCTAGTGGAGATCTGCATGGAGGAATGGGCCAAAATACCAGCAACAGTGTGTGAAAACCTTGTGAAGACTTACAGAAAACATTTGACCTCTGTCATTGCCAACAAAGGGTATATAACAAAGTATTGAGATAAACTTTTGTTATTGACCAAATACTTATTTTCCACCATCATTTGCAAATAAATACATAAAAAATCCTACAATGTGATTTTCTGGATTTTTTTTCTCACTTTGTCTGTCATAGTTGAAGTGTACCTATGATGAAAATTACAGGCCTCTTATCTTTTTAAGTGGGAAAACTTGCACAATTGGTGGCTGACTAAATACTTTTTTGCCCCACTGTATCAGTGTGTGTGTGTGTGTGTGTGTGTGTGTGTCCTGAATGGCAGTGTGGTGTGTTGCCCATGTGGGCTCTTACAAAGAAAAGGAATTGCATTAGACACATCCGCATTGTTTCACAAGAGCGCTAGCTGGCACGATCAGACAGTGTGACCAGTGTTTGCTGCCTGGTTGAACGGCAGTGTGTGTGTAGTGTTATTGTCCATGTGTGCGCTCAATAACAGAAGTGGAACAGACCTAGTGTGAGCACAGATGTGTTTGTACTCTCTTGCCAACTCAGTGTCACAGCAAACATGATAGTTTCAACAAGTAGTTGGCAAGAGAACAGAAACAGACCGACAAAAGAAACATGTTGTTCATGTGGACACGGTCAGTGGCACCAGAGCTAAATGAATGTCTACTCTCTACCGATGTTCCACTCCACTGCTATGGGAAATGTCCTTCATTTCAATATGAGTACAGTGTTTCTCCTAGGATTTCTTTCAGCAGCGGTGGCAAAACTAGCGCGGGGGGGGGGGGGGGGGGGGGGGCCCTCCTCTCAGCTGCAGAGACAATTTTGCTGTTTTTAAGCTAATTTCATGCAATTCTATCAATTTTACCATGGGGCTGAGAGAAAATATGCAGTTTTAAAGTAACTGTCCAGTGAAAATCGGACTTTTAAAAGTTGATATTCCGTTAACTCATTCCTATATAATGTTGACGACTCGTCCTTTGCTCTTATTTGTGGCCAAAGCATAAATTGGAGGGTGGGGGGGACTCAAACTTGTATCTTTAAAAATGCTTGCTATTTCCTCATTAAGTATGATGTCATACTCCTGAGGATGATCCGGCCAATCAACGGTCTACTTGTATTAATATTTTAAATGACCGGTATACGCCCACACATTCTATTGTTGGGTTATGCAGACACCAGACAAGCTGAATAAAGCTTCTTAAATCATTTTTTGAAAGGAAAACTATTTCACTCATATTCTAAGTAATTAGAGATCATATTTCATAGAAATCTGGAAACACTGGACAGTTACTTTAAAGCTCAAACATCATAACAAAATCAAATGGGGGACCCATGCCATGACATTTAGGGAATTTTACATTCTCCCTGACTGTCTTTTTTTTCCTGGTGGTTGTTTAGTTGTCAAAAAATATATACAAATCCATAATCTTTTCTACATACTTTATATCTGGTTTTAGTAGTTTAACTTAACACTGAAAATGTTTTACCATCCCAAATTATTATTCATGAATATAGGGGAAACACTTGAGTTCAGTACCACCAACACCATCTGTTTCAACTTTCTAGTCAACGGAGAACTCGGACTCAAAATAAAGAGCTATTCCAGTCAACGGAGGACTCGGACTCAAAATAAAGAGCTATTCCAGTCAACGGAGGACTCGGACTCAAAATAAAGAGCTATTCCAGTCAACTGCCAGACAGCAAAATACACAAACAAGTACAGTACAACCGCAAAATACACAGACTGAAATCAACTGAAATCCAAACTAAATTAAGATATTCACTAGACTATAGAAATTCCACTCATCAACTGCCACAAAACAGTAAAACATACACAAACACTAGCACAGGTAAAACCAAACTCAGAAACAGACACTGAACACACCTGAAACCAAAGACAAGGTAGATAGATGGCTTACCTGTCCACAGCCGGGAGCGCTGCACACAAAAGGCCGGTCGTCCCCCATCTTTGCAAAGAGCATGCAATGTAACTGTGGGAGAGGAGAAGAGGAGAACATTGTTGTCGCTTATTTTATTTCCTCAATCTGTTGGTCCTCCAGTAGGCTAGTCCAGAAAACAACAAACCAGAGATACTGCTGTTCTGCTGGTAGGCTAGCTGTAGTCAGGGCAGCTAGGATGTTCTGCTGGTAGGCTAGCTGTAGTCAGGGCAGCTAGGATGTTCTGCTGGTAGGCTAGCTGTAGTCAGGGCAGCTAGGATGTTCTGCTGGTAGGCTAGCTGTAGTCAGGGCAGCTAGGATGTTCTGCTGGTAGGCTAGCTGTAGTCAGGGCAGCTAGGATGTTCTGCTGGTAGGCTAGCTGTAGTCAGGGCAGCTAGGATGTTCTGCTGGTAGGCTAGCTGTAGTCAGGGCAGCTAGAATGTTCTGCTGGTAGGCTAGCTGTAGTCAGGGCAGCTAGGATGTTCTGCTGGTAGGCTAACTGTAGTCAGGGCAGCTAGGATGTTCTGCTGGTAGGCTAGCTGTAGTCAGGGCAGCTAGGATGTTCTGCTGGTAGGCTAACTGTAGTATATACAGTTGAAGTCAGAAGATCTTTGCCAAATACATCTTTAACTGTAGTATATACAGTTGAAGTCAGAAGATCTTTGCCAAATACATTTAAATTCAGTTTTTCACAATTCCTGACATTTGATCATATTAAAAATTCCCTGTCTTAGGTCAGTTAGGATCACCACATTATTTTAAGACTGAAATGTCAGAATAATAGTAGAGAGAATGATTTTTTTTTTTTTTTCATCCCATTCCCAGTGGGTCAGAAGTTTACATACACAATTAGTATTTGGTAGCATTGCCTTTAAATTGTTTAACTTGGGTCAAACATTTAGGGTAGCCTTCCACAAGCTTCCCACAATAAGTTGGGTGAATTTTGGCCCATTCCTCCTGACAGAGCTGGTGTAACTGTAAGCCTCCTTGCTCGCACACGCTTTTTCAGTTCTGCCCACAAATAGGATTGAGGTCAGAGCTTTGTGATGGCCACTCCAATGCCTTGATATTGTTGTCCTTAAGCCATTTTGCCACAACTTTGGAAGTATGCTTGGGGTCATTGTCCATTTGGATGACCCATTTGTGACCAAGCTTTAAGTTCCTAACTGATGTCTTGAGATGTTGCTTCAATATATCCACATAATTGTCCTACCTCATGATGCCATCTATTTTGTGAAGTGTACCAGTCCCTCCTGCAGCAAAGCACACCCAGCTATCTAGCTACACATACACTAGAGGTCGACCGATTAAGATTTTTCAACGCCGATACCGATTAATGGAGGACCAAAAAAAGCCGATGCAGATTTTTGATTTATTTATTTGTAATAATGACAATTACAACAATACTGAATTAACACTTATTTTAACTTAATATAATACATCAATAAAATCAATTTAGCCTTAAATAAATAATGAAACATGTTCAATTTGGTTTAAATAATCCACAAACGAAGTGTTGGAGAAGAAAGTAAAAGTGCAATATGTGCCATGTAAGAAAGCTAACATTTCAGTTCCTTGCTCAGAACATGAGAACATATGAAAGCTGGTGGTTCCTTTTAACATGAGTCTTCAATATTCCCAGGTAAGAAGTTTTAGGTTGTAGTTATTATAGGAATTATAGGACTATTTCTCTCTATACCATTTGTATTTCATATACCTTTGACTATTGGATGTTCTTATAGGCACTTTAGCATTGCCAGTGTAACAGTATAGCTTCCATCCCTCTCCTCGCCGCTACCTGGGCTCGAACCAGGATCACATCGACAACAACCACCCTCGAAGCAGCGTTAACCATAAAGAGCAAGGGGAACAACTACTCCAAGTCTCAGTGCGAGTGACGTTTGAAATGCTATTAGCGCGCACCCCGCTAACTAACGCTAGCCATTTCACATCACATTGTTACACCAGCCTAATCTCGGGAGTTGATAGGCTTGAAGTCATAAACAGCTGCTGGCAAAACGCACGAAAGTGCTGTTTGAATGAATGCTTACGAGCCTGCTGGTGCCTACCATCGCTCAAGTCAGACTGCTCTATCAAATCATAGACTTAATTATAACATAATAACACACAGAAATACTAGCCTTAGGTCATTAATATGGTCGAATCCGGAAACTATCATTTCGAAAACAAAACATTTATTCTTTCAGTGAAATACGGAACCGTTCTGTATTTTATCTAACGGGTGGCATCCCTAAGTCTAAATATTGCTGTTACATTGAACAACCTTCAATGTTTTGTCATAATTACGTAAAAATCTGGCAAATTAGTTTGCAATGAGCCAGGCGGCCCAAACTGTTGCATATACCCTGACTCTGCATGCAATGAACGCAAGAGAAGTGACACAATTTCACCTGGTTAATATTGCCTGCTAACCTGGATTTCTTTTAGCTAAATATGCAGGTTTAAAAATATATACTTCTGTGTATTGATTTTAAGAAAAGGCATTGATGTTTATGGTTAAATACACGTTGGAGCAACGACAGTCCTTTTTCGTGAATGCGCACCACATCGATTATATGCAACGCAGGACACGCTAGATAAACTAGTAATATCATCAACCATGTGTAGTTATAACTAGTGATTATGATTGATTGATTGTTTTTTTTATAAGATAAGTTTAATGCTAGCTAGCAACTTACCTTGGCTTCTTACTGCATTTGCGTAACAGGCAGGCTCCTCGTGAGGCAGGTGGTTAGAGCGTTGGACTAGTTAACCGTAAGGTTGCAAGATTGAATCCCTGAGCTGACAAGGTAAAAATCTGTCGTTCTGCCCCTGAACAAGGCAGTTAACCCACCGTTCCTAGGCCGTCATTGAAAATAAGAATGTGTTCTTAACCGACTTGCCTAGTTAAATAAAGATTAAATAAAGGTGCCATTCGATTAAATCGGTCGACCTCTAGTGTGTGTGTGTGTGTGTGTGTGTGTGTGTGTGTGTGTGTGTGTGTGTGTGTGTGTGTGTATATATATATGTGTGTATGTGTATGTTAGCGGTCGACCGATTAATCGGAATGGCCGATTAATAATATATACACATACATATACCAGTATATGCTAGCGTTCTATTTATATCTATAAATATGCCTGTATATGCTAGCTAGCTATATATATGCCAGTATATGCCACAGTGCAGTGTAACTGCGGTGTAGCCAACTGTACACATTGCTACATAGCCTAGTACCCGTCTTAAAACCTTTTATAGACCACTAGTTTTATTAGCACTTATGATCAAGTGAGACAGATAATAACCTACAATGTGTGGGCCACTTTCCAGTATGAAGTCAGTCCATGTTTTTTCTCTCCCTCTAGTCCGATGTTCTCTCCCAACTCTGACACCAGTTACTCGCCCTGAGCCAAGCAGCCAACATGATTTCAGCAGCCTGCCCTGCCTTCCACTCGCAAGAGAAGCTCAAGGCAGACTCAGACTATCATGAGGTCAGGGCTGGGTTGTAATATTAACCATTATGTGTTTCTCTTCCTTTCCTCTCGCGCTCTCTGCTTAATTTACTAATGAAAAAAAAGGAATGGCTTCATGTTGACTGCCTGTAAAAAAGCAGGTTGGCACATCCCTTCTCAGTGAGATCAAAGGAGGAAACAGAACACATACAAAAATAATTCAGAGCAGACCCCACAGGCTGTAATATGTCCCAAATGGCACCCTATTCCCTATATAGTGCCCTACTTTAGACCATGGCTCAGCACCCTATTCTCTATATAATGCACTACTTTAGACCATGGCTAAGCACCATATTCCCTATATAGTGCCCTACTTTAGACCATGGCTCAGCACCCTATTCTCTATATAATGCACTACTTTAGACCATGGCTAAGCACCATATTCCCTATATAGTGCCCTACTTTAGACCATGGCTCAGCACCCTATTCTCTATATAATGCACTACTTTAGACCATGGCTAAGCACCCTATATAGTGCCCTACTTTAGACCATGGCTCAGCACCCTATTCTCTATATAATGCACTACTTTAGACCATGGCTAAGCACCCTATATAGTGCCCTACTTTAGACCATGGCTCAGCACCCTATTCCCTATATAATGCACTACTTTTGCGCAGTCAGTTCTGATCAAAAGTAGCACACTATGTAGGGAACAGGGTGCCATTTGTGTTGCAACAGACTGTCTGTGGAGCAGAGAGCAGCGAGCCAATACAACAGGCTGGTGTCAGGCCTCTCTCACCGCTCACACTAAAACACAATCCTCTGGGTCTATTTGGGCAGAGATGTGCGAGTGTGAGTTCAGTCCATCGACAAACAACATACACCAGCAACTCGTTATAGTCAGGGTGCAGACTAACTGGCTGTGTGTGTGTGTGTGTGTGTATCCTCTGCAGGGAGGCAACATCGAAAGAGCAAGAGAAAAGAAGCTGGTTAACTTGATTTAGGCCAAGTTTACCCTGGTACAATGGAAGCAAATGGAACAGTTACAGTGACAAACTCCCAAGCTAAATCAAGCACACACCAAATACTTGAAAAAGTATTTGACACATTTGCCTATGTATTTGACATCATGGTCGGATTCAAAAACCTAACACACACATCGATCAATTTCATTCTATCCGTTTCAGACATGTGATCCATCCATGTGAGAACCTCAGTCAGTCCACCCATTTTTTTTTTATACCTCCATTCATCCAAGGTGACATGGAAATATCTGTCGGGCCAGTAGGCCTTATTCTAGTCACTCTCTCTGAGCCAGCCGGGCCAGTAGGCCTTATTCCAGTCACTCTCTCTGAGCCAGCCGGGCCAGTAGGCCCTTTTCCAGTCACTCTCTCTGAGCCTGCCGGGCCAGTGGGCCTTATTCTAGTCACTCTCTCTGAGCCTCCTGGGCCAGTGGGCCCTATTCCAGTCACTCTCTCTGAGCCTGCCGGGCCAGTGGGCCCTATTCCAGTCACTATCTCTGAGCCTACCAGGCCAGTAGGCCTTATTCCAGTCACTCTCTCTGAGCCTGCCAGCAATGTCCCCGCCGCTGTTAACTTGGGGTGCGTCCCAAATGGCACCCTATTCCCCAGGTAGTGCCCTGCTTTTGACCATGGCCAGTAGGGAACCCATAGGGTTTCTGGTCAGACGTAGTGTACTACATAAGGGAAGAGGGTGCCATTTGGGAGGGAACCTTGGATTTCTCTGACTCAGCAGGTGTAGCTAGGGGATCGAGCAGGTCGAGCGGGTCGAGGGCTATAATCAGCCCGAGGGCCACGGTGTTTGATGCGGCCTGCTAGGAAACTAGCTAAACAAACTGTATTAATAGCATCTCTCTGCCTGCAGCCAGGGAGCCAGAGGACTCAGGAATCTACTAGGCTAGGAGTAGACAGCGGCAGAGGGGAGTCAGATGGAGATAGATTGGGGGTGGTGTTGTGTGTGTGGTGGTCATGTTGACTCACTGACCTACTGTGAGATCAAGTGTATTTGGTAGCTCAAATCAAAATGTATGTCACATGCTTCGTCGACAATATGTCTAGACTAACAGTGAAATGCTGACATACAGGCCTTTCAAAAACAATGCAGTGAGAAAAATATAGAAACAATGTATTAAGGGATAAATACACAATGAGTAAGAAAACAGCACCTTCAGAAAGTATTCATACCAGTTGACTTATTCCACATTGTTGCGTCATAGCCTGAATTTAAGTTGGATTAAATATGTTTCTCACCCATCTACACACAATACCCCATAACGACAAAGTGAAAATATGTTTTTAGAAATTGTGGCAAATTTATTGAACATGAAATACAGAAATAATTACATGTACATAAGTATTCACACCTCTTTGCTATGACACTCCAAATTGAGCTCAGGTGCATCCAATTTCCTTTGATCATCCTTGAGATGTCACTACATTGATTGTAGTCCACCGGAGGTCAATTCAACTGTTTGGACATGATTAAGAATGAAACATACCGGTCTATATTAGGTCCCACAGTTAACAGTGCATGTCAGAGCAGAAACAGTACCATGAATTACAAGGAACTGCCCGTAGAGATCAGAGACTCTTTGGCCTGAATGCAAAGCCTATGTCTGGAGAAAACCAGGCACAGCTCGTCACCCATCTAACACCATCCCTACCGTGAAGCATGGTGGTGGCAGCAACGTGCTATGGGGATGCTTTTCAGCAGCAGGGACTGGGAGACTGGTAAGGATAGAGGGAAAAATGAATGCAACCAAATACAGGCAAATCCTTGATGAAAACCTGCTTCAGAGTGCAAACGACCTTAGACTAGGGCGAAGATTTACATTCCAACAGGACAATGACCGCAAGCATACAGCCAAATCAACGCTGGGACAAGAATGTGAAAGTCCTTGAATGGCCCTGCCAAAGCCGACTTGAATCCCATTGACAATCTGTGGACAGGCTTTAAGAATGTTGTTCCCCGTTTGTTCCCGATCCAACTTAACAGAGATTAAGAACATCTGTTAGGAAGAATGAGAGAAAATCCCCAAAATTCAGATGTGCAAAGCTGATACTGACATACCCAAGACTAGAGGTCGACCGATTATGATTTTTCAACACCGATACCGATATTTTTTCAAATAAATATATATATATAATATAATATATATATATATATATATATATATATAATATAATATATAAATATATATAATATATAATATATATAAATATATATATATAATTATATATATATATATATATATATATAATAATGACAATTGCAACAATACTGAATGAACAATTAACACTTATTTTAACTTAATATAATACATAAATAAAATCAATTTAGTCTCAAATAAATGATCAACTATAATAAATAAATAATGAAACATGTTCAATTCGGTTTAAATAATGCAAAAACACAGTGTTGGAGAAAAAAGTAAACATGCAGTATGTGCCATGTAAAAAAGCTAACGTTTAAGTTTCTTGCTCAGAGCATGAGAACATATGAAAGCTTGTGGTTCAATATTCCCAGTTAAGAAGTTTTTGGGTTGTAGTTATTATGACATGTCGACTATTTCTCTCTATACAATTTGTATTTCATATACCTTTGACTATTGGATGTTCTTATAGGCACTTCAGTATTGCCAGCCTAATCTCGGGAGTTGATAAGCTTGAAGTTATAAACAGAGCTGTGCATCAAGCATTGATAAGAGCTGCTGGCAAACGCAGTGAAGTGCTGTTTGAATGAACGCTTACGAGCCTGCTGCTGCCTACCACCGCTCAGTCAGACTGCTCTATCAAATCATTTCCTTAATTATAATACAATAATGTGGTCAAATCCGGAAACTATCATTTCGGAAAAAACTTTTATTCTTTCAGTGAAATACGGAACCGTTCTGTATTTTATCAAATGGGTGGCAACCCTAAGTTTAAATATTGCTGTTACATTGAACAACCTTCAATGTTATGTCATAATTATGTAAAATTCTGGCAAATTAATTACAGTCTTTGTTAGGAAGAAATGGTCTTCACACAGTTCACAACGAGCCAGGCGGCCCAAACTGCTGCATATACCCTAACTCTGCTTGCACTCTTGCGTTCAGCAAGAAAAGTGACACAATTCCCCTAGTTAATATTGCCTTAATTTCTTTTAACTACATATGCAGGTTTAAAAATATATATACTTGTGTATTGATTTTAAGAAAGGCATTGATGTTTATGGTTAGGTACATTTGTGCAACGATTGTGCTTGTTTCGCGAATGCGCTTTTGTTAAATCATCACCCGTTTGGCGAAGTTGAAGTAGGCTGTGATTCAACGCAGGACAAGCTAGTTAACCTAGAAATATCATCAACCATGTGTAGTTAAATAGTGATTATGTGAAGATTAAATTTATCTTATAAAAAAACAATCAATGGTAGCCAGCAACTTACCTTGGCTCATTGTAGCCACAAGGTCCTTTTGATGCTGCACTTGCGTAACAGGTGGTCAGCCTGCCACGCAGTCTCCTTGTGGATTGCAATGTAAATCGGCCATAATCGGCGTCCAAAAAGGCAAATTACCAATTGTTAAGAAAACTTGAAATCGGTCCTAATTAAGTCAGCCATGCCGATTAAAATCGGTCGACCTCTACCAAAGAAGACTCAAAGTTCTAATCGCCGACAAAGGTGATACTACAAAGTACTGACTCAGGGGTGTGATATTTCTGTATTTCATGTGAAGAGTCAAAAGAGTTATTGCAAAAAGGGTCAATGCAGATAGTCCGGGTAGCTATTTAGTGATCTATTTAGTAGTCTTATGGCTTGGGGGTAGAAGCTGTTCAGGGTATTGTTGGTACCTCACTTGGTGCATCGGTACCACTTGCCGTGTGGTAGCAGAGAGAGCACTCTGACTTGGGTGGCTCGAGCCTGACAATTTTGAAGGCCTTCCAAGGCCTCCATACCAGGTGGTGTCAGAGGATGGCAGGGAGCTCGGCCGTGTTGGTGTGTGTGGACCATGTTAATTCCTTAGTGATGTGGACACCGAGGAACTTGAAGCTCTCGACCCACTCCACTACAGCCCCGTCGATGGGATAGTGGCGTGCCTGGCCCTCCGTTTCCTGTAGTGCGCGATCAGCTCCTTTCTAGCTGACGTTGAGGGAGAGGTTGTTGTCCTGGGACCACACCGCCAGATCACTGGCCTCTTCTTTATAGGTGGTCCCTTCGTCTTCGGGGTTCAGGCCTACCCCCGTCGTGTCATCAGCAAACGTATTATTATTTGTATGTTTTTGTCAGCAAACGTAATGGTTTTGGAGTTGTGCGCATCCATGCAGTCGTTGGTGAATAGGCAGCACAGGAGGAGACTAAGCACCAGGGGTTGGAACCGGTTCAGGGAACAAAAACGAAAATGGGAAAATAATCTTTAGAGGAACATAATCAGAACTGGGAACGAAAAATATGTATATTGTTCCGGAACACAGCCATTATTTTAAAAGCATGGGAACCGGTTACAGCTGCAATATGTAACTTTTTGGGCAACCTGACCATATCCACATGGAAATGTGATTTATAGATCACATAGAGATCATTCTCATTGAAAGCAACACTAAGAAGAGGTAGATCTGTTCTATAACTACCGAGTTCCAAACTGCCTCTGGAAGCTACGTCAGCACAAGAACTGTTCGTCGGGAGCTTCATGAAATGGATTTCCGTGGCCGAGCAGACGCACACAAGCCTAAAATCACCATGCAAATGCCAAGCGTTGGCTGGAGTGGTGTAAAGCTCGCTGCCATTCGACTGGAGCAGTGGAAACGCATGCTCTGAAGTGATGAATCACACTTCACCATCTGGCATTCCGACAGATAAATCTGGGTTTGGCGGATGCCAGGAGAACGCTACTAACCCCAATGCATAGTGCCAACTGTGCTTCCAACTTTGTGGCAAGTTTGGGGAAGGCCCTTTCCTGTTTCAGCATGGCAATGCCCTCCTGCACAAAGCGAGGTCCATACAGAAATGGTTTTCCGAGATCGGTGTGGAAGAACTTGACTGGCCTGCACAGAGCCCGGACCTCAACCCCATCGAACACCTTTGGGATGAATTGGAACGCTGACTGCGAGCCAGGCCTAATCGCCCAACATCAGTGCCAGACCTCACTAATGCTCTTGTGGCTGAATGGAAGCAAGTCCCCCTCAGCAATGTTCCACTATCTAGTGGAAAGCCTTCCCAGAAGAGTGGAAACTGTTATAGCAGCAAAGTGGGGACCAAATTAATATTAAAGCACATGTTTTTGGAATGAGATGTTCGACGAGTATGTGTCCACATACTTCTGGTCATATAGTGCATTACAGACTGAGTCAGGGAGAGGTTTAAAATGTAAGTTAAGACACCCGCCAGCTGGTCAACGCATGCGCTGAGTACACCTCCAGGTAATCCATCTGGCCCCGCAGGATTGTGAATATTAACCTGTTTAAAGGTCCTACTCACATCGGCTACGGAGAGCGAGATCGCACAGTCGTGCAGAACTGCTGACGCTCTCATGCATGGTTCAGTGTTGCTTGCCTCGAAGCGAGCATAGAAAGCATTTAGCTCGTCTTGAAGGCTTGCAGCACTGGACAACTCGCAGCTGAGTTTTTCTTTGTAATCTGTGATAGTTTGCAAGCCTTGCCAGATCCGACAAGAGTCAGAGCCGGCGTAGAGGGATTCGATCTTAGTCCTGTATTGACACTATGCCTGTTTGATGGCTCGTTGGGGGGGGTCGTAAAATGATTTCTTATAAATGTCTGCATTAGTGTCCTGCTCCTTGAAAGAGGAAGCCTTTAATTCAGTGTGGATGTTGCCTGTAATCCATGATTTTTGGTTGGGATAAGTACGTACGGTCCCTGTGTGGACGGTGTCGTCAATGCACTTATTAATGAAGCCGGTGACTGATGTGATTTTCTCCTCAAAGCTATCGGATGATTCCCGGAACATTTCCAGTCTGTGCTAGCGAAGCAAACCTGTAAATTAGCATCCGCTTCATTTGACCACTTCCGTATTGAATGCGTCAAGGGTACATCCTGTTTGAGTTTTTGCTTGTAAGCAGGAATCAGGAGGATAGAGTTATGGTCAGATTTGCCAAAGGGAGGGCGAGGGAGAGCCTTGTATGCGTTTCTGTGTGTGGAGTAGGCCTAAAGGTGATCTAGAGTTGTGTTGCCTCTAGTTTCACAGGTGACATGCTCGTAAAAATGAGTTAAAACAGATTTCAGTTTTCCTGCATTAAAATCACCAGTTTGTTTTCCAAGGATTGTACGTTCGCCAACAAAACAGAGGGCAAAGGCGGTCTAGATACTCACAGACTTATTAGTATGAAGTAGAAATCTTCATCCAAATCAAGGTTAGTGATCTCTGTTCTGATGTCCAGAAGCGGTTTTCGGTCATAGGAAATTATGGCGGAAACATTATGCAAAAAAAAACCTGTCAAGATCAACATAAAAAAAAACACAAAATAGCAGAATTGGTCAGGCAGCTATCCACTACAGCGCCATCTTTAGGCCATCTTTAGCTCACAGGACAGGCGAGGTGCTGCCTGAGGTGCAACCCTGTGAGGGGTAAACTTACAAGCTTCAATGACTTGCCAATATGCATGTCTGTAACCCAAGTGAAACTGAGTATTGGTCAATGGAAAATGGATCAAATGAAACCCTATATGCACGTCTACATAACTGCCCAGGTCTTTAAGCTAAATCCATGGCAGAGCAGATAGACAATACAGGGACCCAGTGCTGTTTTTCTGCAATTAAATTGGAAACACTTGATGTCTATTTATAAGATGGATCATCGGCTTTTACAAGGATGGCAATGTGTTGGCTGGCCCAAGTTGTTTTGATGCTATAACTACAACGTTTAAACAATACATACTAGGCCAATAACTGCGACATTTGATATCAGTGTTATGAACAACTGGTAGGCTGCATTTGGCCTATGAACTTTAAGGTTGATTTAATACCCTGTATCTGGTATAGAGTAGACTGGATTGAAAGAACATTAAATCGTAGTGTGGAATCCAAATGGAGCAATTGAAAACAATGGTGAATCGGAGAAATGGTGAAACAAAGCATTAAAAGCGGTGTACAAACCCTAGAGCATGAAACTCACCTGTCATGTACTGTTGTCTCTTATTCCCCTTCACACTTTCATGGATCAATATTCAAGTATAAATCCAATACAGAAAAGTATATAACATAAAATTTTACATAGCGTTTAGGAATTAAACTACTAACACAATTAGGGATGGGCATGAGTTATTCAAACGAACGTCCAAGTTCAATCTTTAACCAGAGATCACATATTTGGTGGGATGTGCTCTGCCTGTTCGGGCAGAATTGATCTTAAATCAGAACCTAATGACCTAAATTCCCATGTAAAGATGAGATTTCCCCCCAGCCAAACATAATCTTGGTGATGAAAGCTGTAGGCTTGGAGATGCATAGAAGGACATTCACCAGCTCACATTACAACACTACAGATACCTGCTTTTATTGACAGTTTTTTTTCTTCTGTTTATTTTTAGTAAATACTTTAACACTTTTCACTGTAAGGTCTACTACACCTGTCGTATTTGACGCATGTGACAAATAAGATTTGATATCTTTACTAACTTAGTAGACGACCAAACAAATACTTGTGAATGTAGGCATCACAGAACCACACAAGGTAATGACAGCAAATGATAGTAGTCAACTGTGAAATAGCTTCGATGATGGCATAAAAATAGATATTATTAATATGTGTAAATATTAATCGATATGTATTAATATATAAATATTCTCATTGTCTTAAGAGGATGAGATGTCAAAGTAATAGTTGCACATTATAACCATATTTATTGGTGTCAATGTTATTTACTAGCGTAGCACCACGTATTAACGGCATATTCAACAGCGTTTAAGAAATATATTACCTTCAACAGTTTTATCTTGTGATCAAGCCATCAATGTTACTTACTGCATTTAAGAACCGTGTTATAAATATATGGCTGACGTTAAAGTCCCAACTGGCAAAAGAATGTAGGAGAGTATGTTGAGGAAATTGAAACACCTCGGAAAAAAAAAAATATATATATATATATATATATATATATTTTTTATCATCAGGTAGCTATTGTGTTGCATTGGTGTACTGTAACATACTGTAGGTTATTATTTCAGCTAGAAGCACATGGTGTATGGATTTCTTATGATTGTGATTAAGAAAACGTCTAGTTAGTTAAAAATGTATGAACTTGTATTTTTAAGAAGCAGCATCCCGATTACTTTTGCTAAAAGTTTAAACCTTCAGACACTGGTTAAATTAGCTGTCTAGCCAAATTAGCGTTTTAGCATGGTAGCTGAGACCGGAGTACCCTTTTTGCACACAAGCCGTGCCTTTTCCCGCACGGGACCGCCTTTTCTTTTCAATTATTGGGTACAGACATGTTAATCAGCACCCACTCGTTACCCTATCGCTCAGTAAACTGTCAATCACTTCTGACAGAAGAATAGGATTGGTTCATGACGATTCCACTCAAAATATGGGAGATTTCATAAACTACATGTTTCCCCAGTGCCAACTTTGAACAGGCCGCTACCACGGTCAGGGAAAAGCAATGTGCAGTACTAAAACCTCAACAACAACGAACTTCATGCATGACAACAGGAGCATGTCATACAACCGTGCAGTGCTGATAAATCATTAGTTGACATTTTATTTTGCTAACTGCTAACCAACTTGTTAGCTTAGAGCAAGCTGAAGTAGGTAGGCTGGCACTCGAATGCGAGCGAGAAGACAGACCACAACAGTTTTGTCAACTTATTGGCCACTCAGATTTCGTGGCCGACAACATTAGAAACGAACACACCAACTCTAACGACTTTCAATACTTATGTCACATTTTCAACGGAATTACATATGGATTGTACATTTTGACAATAATATACTGTTTACAAAACTCACCTTTGCGCTCCTCTCCCTCTCTTCTCTTTTGGAATTTGACACTCCCCTCCTCCCTGAATCATCGCGAGGTTCTACCTACGTCAGAGTCTTCATAAACTCATAACAAAAACAGTACATTATAACGATGGGCAGAAACTGCTTCTCCAATAGAATTCCCCGATAACGCACGGTGGCGTTGGCTAGCTAAACTCATGCGCAAAATCTCTCTCGCCAAACTGTGTATGTGTAACCCGTCAACTCAAAGGTAATCCTTCATTATAAAGTTGTTTTTGACGAAAATAAAACGTGCAGTTTGTCACTTTTACGAGGTTGGAGTAATGACATGTTCAACTACTTAAGACAGTCGCTTGAATCTATGTTGTGCCTTTAGAGTTCGAGAAAATTAACAATTAAGGCATAATTTTTCACTTCTCAAACCCTAAACCACGACCAGGTCTGCTTGGTCTGTTTCGCAGGCGTTCCCAGAAGTTTCGCGATATCGCGCCTCTGGGTTTAGAAACTCTGTGCTATCTCATTAAAAAAGGCGCTGCAATTTACATTAGAAATACAGTAAGCATATTATTATTATTTTTACATACGCCTACCTTCATTATTTTGAGATGTAGTAGGTGATGCATACAAATGGTATAAACATTTTTCCCAAGGGCCACTATTTATTTTATATACAGTACCAGTCAAAGTCTGGACATAATTCCATATGTTTTATTTCATAGATTTTATGTCTTCACTATTATTCTACAATGTAGAACATAGTAAAATAAATAAAAGCCATTGAATAAGTAGGTGTGTCAAAAATGTTGACTCGTACTGTACCTTGAGTGTCATACTGTAAGTCTACTATATATTTCTGACAGTGAACACAATACTGATTTCATACATTGTTCATACTCATAACCTCTGACAGCTTTCAAATCAAACAAAAAAGGCACCTTGCATTTGTGGTTGTTTTGGTTACCTTACTAACCAGTCTCTGGGATGTGGTGATGAAATACTGAGTTTTGTCTCTCTCCTTCTAACACTAACTAGATATACATGGGGCACCCGAGTGGAGCAGCGGTGAAAGGCACTGCAACTCAGTGCTAGCGGCGTCACTACAGACACCCTGGTTCAATTCCAGGCTGTATCACAACCGGCCGTGTTTGGGAGTCCCAATCGACGGCACACAATTGGCCCAGCGTCGTCCGATTTCGGCCGGTGTAGGCCATCATTGTAAATAAGAATTTTGTTCTTAACTGACTTGCCTAGTTAAATGTAAAATATATATATACTGTCTGTTTCTGGAGAAGAAAATGCAAAGTGTAAAACGTTGTTTGTAATAAATCTAAAGTAAAAGCTAGAAAATAATAAAATAGAATATGGTTAAAGTCTATATAATGTATTAGTAGGTAATGGTTTGATGTGTTTTGTTTTCTACCTTGTGCACTTTAAAAATATAATACTGTTATTATTATTATTTATTATTATTATTAATAGAAGCTGGTCACTGTAAAAAATGGCTGGGTTTTAAATTCTTAATTCAGAACCTTTCACATGATGCAGGTATAGAAAATTCAAGATGCAAAATAACAAACTGGTTAGTCAGTACACTGTACGATTCCCTCTTTTTTAGAAACAACCAGCAGTGTGTGTTGCTCATCATTATTGCCTAGGTCAAATTCTCTACCCATTTGCTTTGTTAGCCAACTGTTGTGCCCATATTCTGCATTCTGACTAAGCTAGGAGCCTGTGAACAAATAAAACTATGGGCCATGGTAAAAAAAAAAAAAAGTACACAAAAGGGAAACGGGTGCCATTTGGAAAACAGGCTGTCTTTAATTATGTATTCAGTCCTTAATGTTATGTCTTGCATAACCACCGCTGGCCTGGCCTGCCTCCAACCCTGGGCATGTGGAGCCACAGAACTAGAATGATTCTAGAACTAAAATGAATCCAGAACTAGAATGCTTATTCTATTTCTATGTATGGATGAGCACTGTTGTTAGGTTTGATGAGGGTGGTTAACTTTGTACAATCTTCTGTCATAGTTATAAATGTCACATTTAAAACTCGTTACGACATTATAGACCATCTCTGATGAGGGCAGTTACAATGCTCTCATAAAAAAATTAACATAATTTTGTCCTAACATTTTTCATTACATTGTTTTTATCCATTTAACATTTTCAAGCCTGAGACGAGTAAAAATCCTGATATATTGAAGGATTGAAAAATGTACACTATAGTAGGCTACAATAATACTGTACAGTAGGATTGGAAATGTACAATATAACTGATTTTAAGTCAAGAAAATCCAGACATTGAACAGATGGAGTGTATAAACTACTGTATGATCCAGTTAAGGAAGTAATGTGAGAGAGAGCTGACAGGGGGCCTTTTTTCTTTGTTGCTTTACATTCCTTCCTGAAATTCTCCCCCTTTGTTTTCTCTCGCTGGGAAACTAACGCCCTGTCTGTGTTGAGACATGGGGCTAAAATATAGCATTGGAAATGTCAAAAAAAAAAAAAACTACTAGTAACTCAACAAAGGATTATTATCGAGTGGTACGTTTGAACCTGATGACATGTAAACAAGGGGGAAGCAGCCAATGAAGACAAAGGGGGATTTTACAATTGTCCAAATAGCTTTGTTTTCACACTGTGACAATAAAGTTAAATATTAGAGTGGCAGCCACTGTAAACACTAAGAAAAACAGTCAAATATATGAACCGTCAGTCTTCAGTAGTGCTACACCAACAATGGCAAACAAGACCTATCTGTACATTATTCACAGCCAGATGCATACTACCCTGCATCCCACTGCTGAATCTAAGTAGGGTCAGTACTGGTCAGTCCATGAATGGGAGACCAGATGCTGCTGGAAGTGATGTTGGAGGTCCAGTAGGGGGCCCTCTTCCCTCTGGTCTAAGGAGATCCAATGTCCTGTGCCAGTGAAGGGTACATTGCATTGCCTTGCGTCGTTGCTGTATGAGAGAATATGTTATCAGTCATCTTACCAGATAAATTAAGGGTCAATAAATAAACAAGAGTACACTGTATTCTTCTGTAAATAGGGTGTTATTTAGACAGAAAACGTATAAACTCATTTTGTGAGTCCTGTATGTACTTCTTAAGACTTTGTTAAACCAAATATTTATTTCTTGTCTTGATATTTTTTTAATAACAAAACATTACTGAGGATTATTTACCTATTTTTAACTTTATTGACTATACATAGATCTATCCAAAACAGTCTCTCCTGCTATTGAAGCAAAGACTGATTTGTGTGTTGAAGGCTAGAGACCCCTTCTGGACAATTACAAAATTGCATGAGATGAAACTACATAGCGGCTCAAGGTGCCCGCATACTAGCTTCAGTTTGCTCCTAGGAGAACTCAGCAAGGCGAAGCAAATGTTTTTTGCCTCGCATACTCCCTTAAAAGAAAATCAATTAAAAAACGGCAATATTATTGTTTGTCACACGAGACGCCGTAGCAACAACATAGCAATGCACTTTCTCAAAATAGTCTGAATTAATCTAAAATAAATCCAGAACTCTGTAATTAAAGCTGCTATATGTAACTTTTTGGGCTAGCTGAAATGTGAGTTATAGATCTGTCATTCTCATTGAAAGCAAGTCTAAGAAGCTTCTATGCTTCCTGTTTTTAAGTTTAGTTTTTCGTCTTTTACTTTCGGTTTTGTACACAAGTTTCAAAACAGCTGAAAATACAATATTTTTGGTTATTGAAAATAAAAAATCACAGCACTTTAGATGGTACAATAATTTCCTACACTATACATTGCTTGTTTTGTCAAATACCCTGAAATATTAGAATTTCAGCAACCAAGAAATGGCGGAGCGTTTTGTGCATATTGCAACTTTAATTTTGAGATGCTTTAGTCACGCAATTGGCATCTAACTAAGATGTTTGGTGCAGTATTTCTCAACTGAAAACAAGTCTTCGCTCGTTGAAGGACAAACACTTAATTCAAGTATCTCGTCCTTGGTTCCCACTACTACTGGGAGTAGTAATGTTGACAAATTACCGACGAAGGGGCGTAGACTGCCGCTACCGAACACCAAAAAAAGGGAGGGGGGGGGGAATCCAGTGTATAATATAAGGAAAGGTGTTTTCTTTTTTTTTTCTTTTTTTCCCTCCAATTGGTCTTTTGACCAAGACCAATCAGATTAGCTCTTTTGCCAATAATTGGGGAAAAAAAAGATCAGTTGGGCAGCCTGTATGAACACAGCCTTTGTAGGTTGACATTGTTAAGAGACAAACAAATTAACTATCACTGTTATATACACTACCGTTCAAAAGTTAGTCTCTTAGAAATGTCCTTGTTTTTTAAAGAAAAGCACATTTTTGATCCATTAAAATAACATTAAATTGATCAGAAATACAGCGTAGACATTGTTCATGTTGTAAATGACTAGTGTAGATGGAAAATGGCAGATTTTTAATAGCAAATCTACATAGGCGTACAGAGGCCCATTATCAGCAACCATCACTCCTGTGTTTCAATGGCACGTTGTGTTAGCTAATTCAAGTTTATCATTTTAAAAGGCTAATTGATCATTAGAAAACACTTTTGCAATTATGTTAGAACAGCTGCAAACTGTTGTCCTGATTAAAGCAAAATAACTGTCCTTCTTTAGGACTAGTTGTGTATCTGGAGCATCAGCATTTGTGGGTTTGATTACAGGCTCAAAATGGACAGAAATAAAGACCTTTCTTCTGAAACTCGTCAGTCTATTCATGTTCTGAGAAATGAAGGTTATTCTATGCAAGAAATTGCCAAGAAACTGAAGATCTCGTACAACTCTGTGTACTACTCCCTTCACAGAACAGTGCAAACTGTCTCTAACCAGAATAGAAAGAGGAATGGGAGGCCCCGGTGCACAACTGAGCAAGAGGACAAGTACATTAGAGTGTCTAGTTTGAGAAACAGACGCCTCACACGTCCTCAACTGGCAGCTTCATTAAATAGTACCCCCAAAACACCAGTCTCAATGTCAACAGTGAAGAGGCAACTCCGGGATTCTGGCCTTCTAGGCAGAGTTGAAAAGAAAAAGCCATATCTCTGTCCAGTGTATGTGTTCTTTTCCCCATCTTAATATTTTTATTGCCAAGTCTGAGATATGGCTTTTTCTTTGCAAATAAGCACCATTGAAAATACTGATGTAAAAAAAAAAAAATTAAGTTGACCTCTTTGTGGAAACCAAAATATCTATTTATTCTTAATTAGCTGGTTGTAGATCAGCATACTTCAACTAAAATAAGAGAATAAACTGTACCATTTGCATTCAATAACATGTATAGCTCACATAAATACCAAATCAAAATTTTCACACTTATGAAACTTGACAGGAAGTGGTATATACAGATGATTTTGTAAAACAGACACATACCATGTCTTCCGAAAGTATTCACACCCGTTGACATTTTCCACATTTTGTTGTGTTACAGCCTGAATTTAAAATGGATTACATTTGGATTTATTGTCACTGGCCTTCGCACAATACCCCATTTTGTCAAAGTGGAATTATGTTTTTCAAGATATTTGTGTTGAGTCAATAAGTATTCAAAACCTTTGTTATGGCAAGCCTAAATAAGTTCAGGAATAAAAAAAAATCACATAATCACATAAGTTGAATGGACTGTGTGATAATAATAGTGTTTAATGACTACCTCATCTCTGTACCCCACACATACAATTATCGGCCTATAGGGAGGAGGTGAGGGCCCTCGGAGTGTGATGTCAGGAAAATAACCTCACACTCAACGTCAACAAAACAAAGGAGATGATTGTGGACTTCAGGAAACAGCAGAGGGAGCACCCCCCTATCCACATCAATGGGACAGTAGTGGAGAGGGTAGTAAGTTTTAAGTTCCTCGGCGTACACATCACAGACAAACTGAATTGGTCCATCCACACAGACAGCATCGTGAAGAAGGCGCAGCAGCGCCTCTTCAACCTCAGGAGGCTGAAGAAATTCGTCTTGTCACCAAAAGCACTCACAAACTTCTACAGATGCACAATCGAGTGCATCCTGTCGGGCTGTATCACCGCCTGGTACGGCAACTGCTCCACCCACAACCGTAAGGCTCTCCCGAGGGTAGTGAGGTCTGCACAACGCATCACCGGGGGCAAACTACCTGCCCTCCAGGACACCTACACCACCCGACATCACAGGAAGGCCATAAAGATCATCAAGGACAACAACCACCCGAGCCACTGCCTGTTCACCCCGCTATCATCCAGAAGGCGAGGTCAGTACAGATGCATCAAAGCTGGGACCGAGAGACTGAAAAACAGCTTCTATCTCAAGGCCATCAGACTGTTAAACAGCCACCACTAACATTGAGTGGCTGCTGCCAACACACTGACTCAACTCCAGCCACTTTAATGATGGGAATTGATGTAAAATATATCACTAGCCACTTTAAACAATGCTACTTAATATAATGTTTACATACCCTACATTACTCATCTCATATGTATATACTGTACTCGATACCATCTACTGCATCTTGCCTATGCCGTTCTGTACCATCACTCATTCATATATCTTTATGTACATATTCTTTATCCCTTTACACTTGTGTGTATAAGGTAGTCGTTTTGGAATTGTTAGGTTAGATTACTCGTTGGTTATTA
This sequence comes from Oncorhynchus clarkii lewisi, assembly GCF_045791955.1. Lineage (NCBI taxonomy): Eukaryota > Metazoa > Chordata > Actinopteri > Salmoniformes > Salmonidae > Oncorhynchus > Oncorhynchus clarkii. Next base: position 70,120,548 of record NC_092155.1, read on the forward strand.
CTGCATTGTCGGAACTAGAAGCACAAGCATTTCACTACACTCGCATTAACATCTGCTAACCATGTGTATGTAACAAATACATTTGATTTGATTTGATTTGATCTGTAAGGTCCCTCAGTCGAGCAATGAATTTCAAACACAGAATCAACCACAAAGGCCAGGGACGTTTTCCAATGCCTCTCAAAGAAGGGATACTAATGGTAGATAGGTAAAAATGTTAAAAGCAGACATTGAATATCCCTTTGAGCATGGTGAAGTTATTAATTATGCTTTGGATGGTGTATCAATAGACCGAGTCACTACAAAGATACAGGCGTCCTTCCTAACTCAGTTGCTGGAGTGGAAGGAAACTGCACAGGGATTTCACATTGAGGCCAATGGTGACCTTAAAACAGTTCCAGAGTTGAATGGCTGTGATAGGAGAAAACTGAGGATTGATCAACAACATTGTAGTTACTCCACAATACTAACCTAATTGACATAGTAAAAAAGGAGGAAGACTGTATAGAATAAAACTTATTCCAAAACATGCAATAAGGCACTACAATAATACTGCAAGAAATGTGGCCAAGCAATTCACATTTTGTCCGGAATACAAAGTGTTATGTTTGGGGCAAATACAACACAACACAATAGTGAGTACCACTCTCCATATTTTCAAGCATATTGGTGGCTACATCATGTTATGGGTATGCTTGTAATCGTTAAGGACAAGGGAGTTTTTCAGGATAAAAACATTTACGGAATAGAGCTAAGCACAGGCAAAATCCTAGAGGAAAACCTGCTTCAGTTTGCTCTCCACCAGACACTGGGAGATGAATTCACCTTTCAGCAGGACAATAACCTAAAACAAAAGACCAAATCGACACTGGAGTTGCTTACCAAGAAGACAGTGAATGTTCCTTAGTGGCTGAGTTACAGTTTTAATTTAAATCTACTTCAAAAATCTATGGCAAGACCTGAAAATGGTTGTCTAGCAATGATCAACAACCAACTTGAAAGAGCTTGAAGAATTTTAATGTGTGGAATGCTCTTAGAGACTTACCCAGAAAGACTCACAGCTGTAATCACTTCTACAAAGTATTGACTCAGGGGTGTGAATACTTATGTACATTTTATATTTCAGCCTGGATTCGAACCAGGGGGTCTGTAGTGAGGCCTCAAACACTGAGATGCTGTGCCGCTAGGGAGCCCATTATGGGTGTAGATGGGTGATAAGAAAAAACACAAGTCAGGCTGCAACACAACACAACACAAACCTCCCTGCCGCCCTGCACAGCAGCTCCAGACACTCCTGTTGCTCCGCCCCCAGGCCCCGGGCCACCAGGCGAGAGATGGGCATCTGGCCGTTTAGGTTAGTAACATGGATCTGGGCTCCATATTCTAACAGAACCCTTACGGTCTCTAGGTTGCCCTCAGCCCAGCTTAACGGAGTGTCATTGTTGTAATCGTGTGCGTTGGGGCCGCTCTCCAGCAGAGCCCTGACACACTCGGTTGTCCTTGAAGGCGGTCCAGTGTAGCGGAGGTGTCCTTGTTCCCGTCCAAGACGTTGGGCTGGGCCCCATAGTCAAGGAGGAATTCCAAGCAAACCTGGTCCTTTTCTGCTGCATAGTGCAACGCATTTGTAGCCATCTAGGCCACACCTTTTTATTTTACCTTTATTTAACTACGCAAGTCAGTTAAGTACAAATTCTTATTTTCAATGACAGCCTAGGAACAGTGGGTTAACTTCCTGTTCAGGATGATGTGTCGTTCGGGGGTTGGAACTTGCAACCTTCCGGTTACTAGTCCAACGCTCTAACCACTAGGCTACCCTGCCGCCACAGGGCCCCAGGGCGGCAGGGTAGCCTAGCTTTAGAGCTAAGAAGAGAGGTAGAATAAAGCATCGTTATTAGTCCTTTAGAGAATGGCAGAGAATGGTTTATTTTACAATTGGAGGCATTACATAGTAACAAAACAGCAGCTATTATAGAGCAAAGTTCACAGATAATAGATTCACTATTATGTGCTGTAATTCCGAGGAGGGATCCAAGTGGGAGGAGCAGGTTAGATTTTCAGAGGCCTGCAGCATGTACAAAAATACCAGGATATTACTTCAGGATCTAATTTATTAACAAAAACAACATTTTACAAAGTACAGAAATTAGCTCAATTGGTAGCTAGCTCATTTCAGATGGATGAGAGAGAGTTAAAAACACATACCTCTGCTCCTTTCTCCAACAACAGCTCGACACAGTCTGCATCAGCCACCATGACACCATACAGGCACAGTGCAAAAGCTTTAGAGTGCCATGCATACGGTTCACATCAGCACCCTGATAGTAGAGGCATTGATGTAATTGTCGCAGATAACAGACACCATAAACAAAAAGTCATATTCAATAACATCAGACAATCAGAATTGTGGCAGAGTTGAAAGATAGCTTTAGAACTACGAAGTGTTGACAAAATGACCAACACGCAGAGATAATGTGTGGGCGTTGAAGGAGTTATCTTTTCTAAAATAAGGTAAGATCTAGGGCACCACCGATGAAATAAGTACAGTGGTGTGAGTGTTAACCTTTCATCTCTACAGTTCAAAGATAAGCCAACCTACACTTCGAATGAGATCCTCCACATTGTTGTGTGGGAAAGAGCGAATTGCAGCGATGGTGCGGATGGTACATGGAATATTTACTCTGAATAGATTGCATGATGTACCACATAGTAGAACTCATGTGGAGCTGAGGACCATTGCACCCAGCCTGGGGTGCACTGACACCACAGTCTACAACACCTGGCTGGCCAAGTTGGACTTTCAGATCTGAAAAAAAAAACGGTGGTATTGGTATTGATAATGGTAAAGAATTACAGGTGTTCACTTAGAAGAGACATTTTTGGTTTGAGCTAGGACTAGTCTCTCTAGTCTAGACAGACGGGTTGCCTTCCAGAATGTACCAACGTTCCAGCCGGAGGAGGCTGGTGGGATGATATATCGGAGGACTGGCTCATTGTAATGGCTGGAATGGAATATATTGAACGGTATTAAACAAATCAAACAGATGTAAACCACATGTTTGACTCCATTCTATGTATTCCATTCCAGCCATTACAATGAGCCCATCCCAATTATCGGTCTGGGATTTCTGAGACTTAACTAGAACTACATTATATTCTAGCAAAATAATTTGTAGGCTTTTATGCATCAAAGGGGAGTGCAATCCCCCCTCTGGTCAATATGTAAATGTAATGTTGACTGACATTGACATACTGCGCATCAAAACGATAACAACCCTTGGAACCTTTCTGTGTTGATACCCCGTCCACACCAACTGAAAAGCTACTACTGTACAAGACAGCTAGCATAATTTCCTAACCTGTCAAACATTTTTCAAGCTTTACCTGTGCATCATGAGGAAAAAAGTAGAAACTAAACTAGATAGCTACCTTGTTAGGTTAAACCTTGCAAGAAAACGACTTGCTAGCCCGTTTATCCATCGACTAGTAGTATAAATAGTAGAAGCTAACATTAATGCTGACTAATACTTAGTGTCAAACTAGTTAGCTAACTTACTTGCATTAGCTAAGCCAGCGATAAATAAATAACATAGCTAAGCTATAGCTATCTAGCTAAATTCTTAAACATATTTTCAGTAGTTAACCCAAACACAAGCCCGGTAAACTAAATGTCCCGGCCTCGGCAGCAGCCAGCTAACCGATAGCTAGCGTAATCGGTTAGCTGTTTTCCACTCTAGCTGACCGCTATAGCAGATAAGATAACAATTATCACACATTTTAATGATTGTGATGAATGTATCAAATATTCCCATAGCTTGACATAAAATTCAAGTTGCATTGTTATGTCGATATTTTTGGGGTCCACAGTTTAAAAGAATGCAGTAACACTGTGCAATGCAAGCTTGAAAAACACAGAGATGGTAAAGTCATTTTATTTGCTGCTAAAACATGTGACTGGGCTACGCCCACAGCATCTACACAGGAATCTACTCTGACATTGAATTTTGTGTTTTTATCAGTGGTGGAAAAAGTACCACATTTTCATACTTGACTAAAAATAAAGATAAAAAAATTACTCAAGTAAAAGTCACCCAGTAAAATACTATTTGAGTAAAATTCTAAAAGTATTTGGATTTTAAATGTACTTAAGTATCAAAAGTAAAAGTATAAATAATTAAAAATTCCTTAAATTAAGCTAACCAGATGGTACCATTTTCTCGTTGTTTTTAAATTTTTGGAAAGCCACGGGCAAACTCCAACATTCAGACATAATTTACAAACAATGCATGTGCGTTTGGTGAATCCTCCAGATCAGAGGCAGTAGGGATGACCAGGGATGTTTTTTTTTTTTACATTTATTTTATTAAACCCTTTTCAACTAGGCAAGTCAGTTAAGAACAAATTCTAATTTACAATGATGGCCTACCAAAAGGCAAAAGGCCTACTGTGGGGACGTGGGCATGGGATTAATTTATTTGTATTATTAAATACAATATAAATATCAGACAAAACACACATCACAACAAGAGAGACAACACAACACTACATAAAGAGAGACCTAAAGACAACAACATAACAAGGCAGCAACACATGACAACACAGCATGGTGGCAACACAACACATTTATACGTAACATTTAAAACACGTTCCAGTCGCTAGCTGCAGAGAACTGAAAAGAGGAGCGGCCCAGGGATGTGTGCGCTTTGGGGACCTTTAAAAGAATGTGACTGGCAGAACGGGTGTTGTATGTGGAGGATGACGGCTGCAGTAGATATCTCAGATAGGGGGGAGTGATAAGTGTGTGAATTTGACTCTTTTCCTTTCCTGCTAAGCATTCAAAATGTAATGAGTACTTTTGTGTGTCAAAGACAATGAATGGAGTAAAAAGTACAATATTTTCTTAAGGAATGTAGTGAAGTAAAAGTAGTCAAACATAAATAGTCAAATGAATATTCCACAAAAAACGACTTTAGTAGAACTGTAAAGTATTTTTACTTAAGTACTTTGCTTAGCAGGAAAGGAAAAGAGTCAAATTCACACACTTATCACTCCCCCCTATCTGAGATATCTACTGCAGCCCTCATCCTCCACATACAACACCCGTTCTGCCAGTCACATTCTGTTAAAGGTCCCCAAAGCACACACATCCCTGGGTCGCTCCTCTTTTCACTGCAGCTAGCGACTGGAACGTGTTTTAAATGTTACGTATAAATGTTCAATGTTATGTCTATGTCCTCTTTCGTTGGCCTAGACTTGTTAAGTGTTTTTAAGAATGTATGGTTTTTAAAATACTGAGTGGGTTATGTGTGGCGAACAGAACAGGGATTGCAGACGGTGGAGCTCAAAACGACAGGTTAAATGACTTTATCATTGTGTGTGGATCTCAGGGCCGTGCGGAGGCTATTATGCCCCCTGTGTTGAAAATTCAAAATGGTTTGCATAGTCAACTTACACACAGCTCTGACACACACGCTTACCCCACCAGACATGCCAACAGGGGTCTATTCACAGTCCCCAAATCCAGAAGAAATACAAGAAAGCGTGCAGTATTATATAGAGCCATTATTGCATGGAACTCAATGATCAAATAAACAGCAAACGTGGATCAAAAAACAGATAAAGCAACACCTCACGGCACAACACCTCTCCCCTATTGGACCTAGATAGTTTGTGTGTATGCATTGATATGTAGACCATGTTTAAATGTATATAGTTCTGTATTTGTGAGCTGTTAATGTCTATTAGTGTTCTGTATCATGCTATGTTTCATGTTTTGTGTGGACCCCAGGAAGTGTAGCTGCTGCTTTCACAACAGCTAAGTGGGTGTGACACCTACTCCTGTTGCCTGCTGCACTGCTGCTTGGATTCCACCTGGCGATCTGTTCACCGTCTGCCCTGGCCTGTCTCCCCCTGTCTGGTACAGGTACCCCACCACACTCCCCCCTCTCTGTTCACCGTCTGCCCTGGCCTGTCTCCCCCTGTCTGGTACAGGTACCCCACCACACTCCCCCCTCTCTGTTCACCGTCTGCCCTGGCCTGTCTCACCCTGTCTGGTACAGGTACCCCACCACACTCACCCCTCTCTGTTCACCGTCTGCCCTGGCCTGTCTCCCCCTGTCTGGTACAGGTACCCCACCACACTCCCCCCTCTCTGTTCACCGTCTGCCCTGGCCTGTCTCCCCCTGTCTGGTACAGGTACCCCACCACCCTCCCCCCTCTCTGTTCACCGTCTGCCCTGGTCTGTCTCACCCTGTCTGGTACAGGTACCCCACCACACTCCCCCCTCTCTGTTCACCGTCTGCCCTGGCCTGTCTCCCCCTGTCTGGTACAGGTACCCCACCACACTCCCCCCTCTCTGTTCACCGTCTGCCCTGGCCTGTCTCCCCCTGTCTGGTACAGGTACCCCACCACACTCCCCCATCTCTGTTCACCGTCTGCCCTGGCCTGTCTCCCCCTGTCTGGTACAGGTACCCCACCACACTCCCCCCTCTCTGTTCACCGTCTGCCCTGGCCTGTCTCCCCCTGTCTGGTACAGGTACCCCACCACACTACCCCCTCTCTGTTCACCGTCTGCCCTGGCCTGTCTCCCCCTGTCTGGTACAGGTACCCCACCACACTCCCCCCTCTCTGTTCACCGTCTGCCCTGGCCTGTCTCCCCCTGTCTGGTACAGGTACCCCACCACACTCACCCCTTTCTCCCGACTGTTGGGGCGAGTGACTCTGAACTTACAATGGCTAACCCCAAGTCATTATATATTTCATTTTTTTCTTGTGCATTTGACTAATTTGCTATTTGCCTCATGACTCTTGCATACTTTGTTGACTACAAACTTTCTTTACCCATCGTGGGACAGCCTATGTTTATGTTCCCACACTCGGGACTCTGACTCTCTATTGGTTACACAGACCTTTGGCCTCAAATCCTATTCTAACCAGCTCTCGCCGGCTTTGTATTCATGTTACCTGATGAAATTGCTGTACAATATGATCTTGTTGCCATCTGATGCACATTCAGATGTCATAAATCAGCACTGCAGAGCTCTCCCTGTCCAATGCCGTGCCTTGATTGTATTACTGCTCTAAAAAGCTGCATCCTGTAGAAAGGAACTATGATGTTGGCAACCGGGAGCTCCTGGTGGTGAAGTTAGCATTAGAGGACTGGAGACACTGGCTGGAGGGCTCCACGGACCCGTTTCTCTTCGGAACAGACCATTGGAACCTGGAGTACATGCGGACAGCGATGCGACTGAACCCGAGCCAAGCAAGGTGGGCTCTTTTCTTTACCAGATTCAACTTCACCTTGTCATACAAAATGGGACCCCGAGTGCTGAAGCGTGTAAAAATTGTCAGTCCACAGTTGCAACACTCAATACCGAGTTCCAAACTGCCTCTGGAAGCAACGTCAGCGCAATGACTGTTCGTCAGGAGCTTTATGAAATAGGTTTCCATGGCCGAGCAGCAACACAAAAGCCCTTGATCACCATGCTCAATGCGTCGGCTGGAGTGGCGTAAAGCTTGTCGCCGTTGGACTGACGATTCTGTGCTTCCAACTTTGTGACAACAGTTTGGGGAAGGCTCATTCCTGTTTCAGCATGACAATGCCCCCGTGCACAAAATGAGGTCCATACAGAAATGGTTTGTCAAGATCGGTGTAGAACAACTTGACTGGCCTGCAAGGAGCCCTGACCTCATTCCCATCGAACACCTTTGGGATGATTTGGAAAGTTGAATGTGAGCCAGGCCTAATCGCCCAACACCAGTGCACAATCTCACTAATGCTCTTGTGGCTAAACGGAAGCAAGTCCCCGCAACAATGTTCCAACATCTAGTGGAAAGCCTTCCCAGAAGAGTGGAGGCTGTTACAGCAGCAAAGGGTGGAACAACTCCATATTAATACCAATGATTTTGGAATGAGATGTTTGACAGACAGGTGGCCCCATACTGTATCTCTGTAGTATTTGCTTGCTGGTTATTCATTACATGCCTTCTCCATTCATTTTCTTTCAAAGATATAAACTTCCCCATTGTATAACCTTGGTACATTTCCTTGTTGTGCAAGAAGAAAGGTGAAGAGTTTATCAGAAAATTAGATTCACTGTCTTTCAAACACTGGCACATTTTTCACATGCAAGTGATGTATTTGCAAAGTTCTTAGTACAAAACTCAAAACGGATAGCACTTGTAAGGCTTAAATTCATAACAAATAATCAGAAATTGAAGTATTTTAAAGACAGTATACTGTACAAACATATTGGTCTAGCAAGCACAATGTGTGTATTCCATTTCTGCCCCATGTAACATTGTAAATTATCAAATGTTCTATGTGACTTGTCAACTGATACAGTATCACGTCTCTCTGCTTGCCAAAATTCAATCGGCTTACTGTGTCTAAATTAAATTCAGACGAGTGGAATATTAATTAATAAGGCACAAGGGGTTGTGGTATATGGCCAATATACCACAGCTAGGGGATGTTCTTAGGCGTGACGCAGAGTGCCTGGATACAGCCCTTAGCCGTGGTATATTGGCCATATACCACAACCCCCGGAGGTGCCTTATTGTTATTATAAACTGGTTACCAACGTAAGTGGAATACGGGTCTGATATACCATAGTATGTCAGCCAATCAGCATTCAGGGCTCGAACCACCCAGTTTATAAATTGTTATATACAACCTGTATTTCAGCAGTGCATTTTACACTACACTATAATGGTAGCACATGGCAGTCTTTCTACTTTGTCCTGTTGAAGCACACTGGCTGATGGACGATGATGTAGTATTTACAGCCACATCCATACATCATTTGGTTTTACCTTCCAACGTAAATTGATGTCAGTTGATTCATTCGTGTTTTAAAAATATAGAATTTTAGTGATCAACAGTTATCAAACTATGTAGATAACCAAATCTGTATATTGCAAAGTTTAAGTACTTATCAGTGTTGAGCAGTTTGGTTAAATCAAATCAAACTTTATTTGTCACATGCGCCGAATACAACAAGTGTAGACTTTACTGTGAAATGCTTTACTTACAAGCCCTTAACCAACAGTGCAGTTCAAGAATTAGAAAATATTTACCAAGTAGAATCAAATAAAAAGAAATAATACAAAATAACTCAATAAGAATAACAATAATGAGGCTATATACAGGGGACACCGGTACCGAGTCAGTGTGCGGGGGTACAGGCTAGTTGAGGTAATATGTAGGTGGGGGCGAAATTACTATGCATAGGTAACAAACAGCGAGTAGCAGCAGTGCACAAAAGGGGGGGGGGGTCAATGTAAAATGTCCGGTGGCGATTTTATGAACTGTTCAGCAGTCTTATGGCTTTGGGGTAGAAGCTGTTGAGGAGCCTTTTGGTCCTGGACTTGACACTCCAGTACCGCTTGCCGTGCGGTAGCAGAGAAAACAGTCTATAACTTGAGTGACTTGAGTCTCTGACAATTTTATGGGCTTTCCTCTGACACCGCCTATTATATAGGTCCTGGATGGCAGGAAGCTTGGCGCCAGCAATGTACAGGGCCGTTCGGACTACCCTCTGTAGCGCCTTACGGTCAGATGCCGAGCAGGTGCCATATCAGGCGGTGATGCAACCGTTCAGGATGCTCTCGGTGGTGCAGCTGTAGAACCTTTTGAAGATCTGGGGACCCATGATAAATCTTTTCAGTCTCCTGAGGGGGAAAAGGTTTTGTTGTGCCCTCTTCACAACTGTCTTGGTATGTTTGGACCATGATAGTTCGTTGGTGATGTGGACGCCAAGGAACTTGAAGCTCTCGACCCGCTCCACTACAGCCCTGTCGATGTTAATGGGGGCCTGTTCGGCCCGCCTTTTCCTGTAGTCCACAATCAGCTCCTTTGTCTTGATCACGTTGAGGGAGAGGTTGTTGTCCTTGCACCACACTGCCAGTTCTCTGACCTCCTCCCTATAGGCCATCTCATCGTTGTCGGTGATCAGGCCTACCACTGTTGTGTCAAACATAATGATGGCGTTGGAGTCGTGTTTGGCCACGCAGTCGTGGGTGAACAAGGAACACAGGAGGGGACTAAGTACACACCCCTGAGGGGCCCCAGTGTTAAGGATCAGCGTTGCCGATGTGTTGTTGCCTACTCTTACCACCTGGGGGCGTCCCGTCAGTAAGTCCAGGATCGAGTTGCAGAGGGAGGTGTTTAGTCCCAGAGTCCTTAGCTTAGTGATGAGCTTCGTGGGCACTATGGTGTTGAACACTGATCTGTAGTCAATGAACAGCATTCTCACATAGGTGTTCCTGTTGTCCAGGTGAGAAAGGGCAGTGTGGAGTGCGATTGAGATTGCGTCATCTGTGTATCTGTGGCGCTGCATGCAAATTGGCGTGGGTCTAGGGTGTCTGGGAGGATGCTGTTGATGTGAGCCAGCACTTCATGGCTACGGACATGAGTGCCACGGGGCGGTAATCATTTAGGCAGGTTACCTTTTCTTCCTTGGGCCCAGGGACTATGGTGGTCTGCTTGAAACATGTAGGTATTACAGACTCGGGCAGGGAGACGTTGAAAATGTCAGTGAAAACATTTGCCAGTTGGTCCGCGCATGCTTTGATACACATCCTGGTAATCCGTCTGGCTCAGCGGCTTTGTGAATGTTGACCTGTTTAAAGGTTTTGTTCACATCGGCTACCGAGAGCATTATCACACAGTCATCCAGAACAGCTGGTGCTCTCGCGCATGCTTCAGTGTTGCTTGCTTCGAAGCGAGCATAAAAGGCATTTAGCTCGTCTGGTAGGCTCTCGGCACTGGGCAGCTCGTGTCTGGGTTTCCCTTTGTAGTCCGTAATAGTTTTCAAGCCCTGCCACATCCGATGAACGTCAGAGCTGGTGTAGTAGGATTCAGTCTTAATCCTGTATTGACTCTTTGCTTGTTTGATGGTTCGTCTGAGGGCATAGCAGGATTCCTTATAAGCATCCGGATTATTCTCCCGTTCCTTGAAAGTAGCAGCTCTAGAGTTTAGCTCGATGTGGATGTTGCCTGTAATCCATGGCTTCTGGTTGAGACATGTACGTACAGTTACTGTGGGGATGATGTCATCGATGCACTTATTGATGAAGCCGATGACTGAGGTGGTGTATTCCTCAATGCCATTGGATGAATCCAGGAACATATTCCAGTCTGTGCTAGCAAAACAGTCCTGTAGCATCCGCGTCATTTGACCACTTCCATATTGAGCGAGTCACTGGTACTTCCTGGTTTAGTTTTTGCAGGTAAACAGGAGTCAGGAGGATGGAATTATGGTCAGATTTGCCAAATGGAGGGCGGGGGAGAGCTTTGTATGCATCTCTGTGTGTGGAGTAAAGGTGGTCTAGGATTTTTTTTCTCCTGGTTGCACATGTGACATGCTGGGAAAAATGTTGCAAAACTGATTTAAGTTTGCCTTCATTAAAGTCCCCGGCCACTAGGAGCGCCGCTTCTGGGTGAGCAATTTCTTCTTTGCTTATGGCCTTATAGAGTTGGTTGAGAGCAGTCTCTGTACCAGCTTCTGATGGCTTGTGGCTGGCTGGGCAGCGCAGATAGAAACTGTCCATGAGCCAGGTGGTCTTAGACCCGATGCTCCGATACATCTGCCCAACGGTAAGGGAGTGACCAATCCATGGCTGGGCTGTGTGGGGACCTTGATGATGTTCCAGGTCTTCCTCAAGCACCGCTTTGAGGACATGTCCTGTATGGGTGGGAGCACGACTGGGCTGTCTTCACCACCCGCTGCAGGCTGCCCACTGAAGGGCCTTGTGGTCGTGAACAGAGCAGTTTCTCTACAAGGCCATGATGTTGCCAGATCCGCTGTTATTGGAGGCTATTTGGGGGCCTGGCCCATGCTACCGCACTTTTTTCCATGTTCTAATAAAATATTGATCATTTATTTGACCGCGACGTGCGCCGACAGAAAGACACATCAATCTCAGATAAAGTATCTAAGCAAGCGAAACAGTGCCTCTCTGTCTCAGTATGTATAGACCATGTATCTGATGCAGTCTGACAGTGAAACAGCGCCCCCTCTGTCTCAGTATGTATAGACCATGTATCTGATGCAGTCTGGACAGTGAAACAGCGCCCCCTCTGTCTCAGTATGTGTAGACCATGTATCTGATGCAGTCTGACAGTGAAACAGCACCCCTCTGTCTCAGTAGGTGTAGACCATGTATCTGATGCAGTCTGGACAGTGAAACAGCCCCCCTCTGTCTCAGTATGTATCAACCATGTATCTGATGCAGTCTGGACAGTGAAACAGCGCCATCTCTGTCTCAGTATGTGTAGACCATGTATCTGATGCTGTCTGGACCAAAAGACTATGTACTGTCATAATATTTCTGTCCAGACAGCATCAGAAACATGGTCTACACCTACTGAGACAGAGGGGGCGCTGTTTCACTGTCCAGACAGCATCAGAAACAGGGGTTACATACAGAGGGGCACTGTTTCGATTACATAGTTTCAGCAGAAAGAAGTGGCGAAGCGAGAGGGCTATAATCACTAAATAAAATAATGAAATAATGAAAGAGAAGCAGCCAAGTAATATGACTGTTATCTCACTAATGACCCCCTTCTTGGGCCATATACTACCTTAAGTATAGGGTTCAAGGTATATACAGTTGAAGTCGGAAGTTTACATACACCTTAGCCAAATACATTTAAACTCAGTTTTTCACAATTCCTGACATTTAATCACAGTAAACATTCCCTGTCTTCAGGTCAGTTAGGATCACCACTTTATTTTAAGAATGTGAAATGTCAGAATAATAGTACAGATAATTATTTCTTTCAGCTTTTATTTCTTTCATCACATTCCCAGTGGGTCAGAAGTTTACATACACTCAATTAGAGCTGGTGTAACTGAGTCAGGTTAGTAGGCCTCCTTTGCTCGCACAAGCTTTTTCAGTTCTGCCCACAAATGTTCTATGGGATTGAGGTCAGGGCTTTGTGCTGGCCACTCCAATACCTTGACTTTGTTGTCCTTAAGCCGTTTTGCCACAACTTTGGAAGAATGCGTGGGTCCATTGTCCATTTGGAAGACCCATTTGCGACCAAGCTTTAACTTCCTGACTGATGTCCTGAGATGTTGCTTCAATTCATCCATATATTTGTCCTCCTCATGATGCCATCTATTCTGTGAAGTGCACCATTCCCTCCTGCAGCAAAGCACCCGCACAACATGATGCTGCCACCCCTGTCCTTCACGGTTGGGATGAAGTTCTTCAGCTTGCAAGCCTCCCCCTTTTTCCTCCAAACATAACAATGGTCATTATGGCCAAACAATTATATTTTTGTTTCATCATACCAGAGGACATTTCTCCAAAAGTACGATCTTTGTCCCCATGTGCAGTTGCAAACCATAGTCTGGCTTTTTATGGCGGTTTTGGAGCAGTGGCTTCTTCCTTGCTGAGCGGCCTTTCAGGTTGTGTCGATATAGGACTCGTTTTTACTGTGGGTATAGATACTTTTATACCTGTTTACTCCAGCATCCTAACAAGGTCCTTTGCTGTTATTCTGGGATTGATTTGCACTTTTTGCACCAAAGAGGCACTGAGTATGAAGGTAGGCCTTGAAATACATCCACAGGTACACCTCCAATTGAATCAAATAATGTCAATTAGCCTATCAGAAGCTTCTAAAGCCATGACATCATTTTCTGGAATTTTCCAAGCTGTTTAAATCACAGTCAACTAAGTGTATGTAAACTTCTGACCCACTGGAATTGTGAAACAGTGAATTATAAGTTAAATAATCTGTCTGTAAACAACAGTTGGAAAAATGACTTGTGTCATGCACAAAGTAGATGTCCGAAACGACTTTCCAAAACTATAGTTTGTCAACAAGTCAATTGTGGAGTGGTTGAAAAACGAGTTTTAATGACTCCAACCTCCAAAGTGTATGTAAACTTCCGACTTCAACTGTACATTGATTCTTGAAATCACTGTGTTGGCTTGCATCGGTGCAAGAAACCAAATATATTTTGTCCCCCATATGGCAGGATAGGCCATGGAAGTAATACTGCCTAAGAGGTGTAGAGGCTAAAAGTGGCTATTTTGATGATCTTTTTGATGTTTGTGCATAGAGTTCTGAAAATTCACCAAAGTGACTGAAAAATATAACTGCAGTAATCAGCCAGGTAAAACAAAACTATATATTGTGTTCTGAAACATATTGTAATATCATTGTTTGAGAAAAGTGAATGGTCATCCCCTTACCAGACACAAACCCTGATAATCAGATGGGTTATCACGGAACACACCGTCGTCACAGGTAAAATATTCCCTCGGTATTTCCTCTTACCATTACACAAAGAACAAAAAATGCTTCAGTGCATACAAGGAAATTACAGATCATTTCTGATCACCATCTCTGAAATGAAGTTAGTCAAGTGTCATTCACTGCAACAAGGAAGAATGATGGTGAATATATATTATATTTCAAATGACCTTTGTCATTTTGGAGTTAAGTTTTTACTCAAACTTCCCTGTGGAGGTTATTTCAACAGACTATAGCTAGCTCTGGGGTTCTACCCAATGGACCAATTTGACTTGACAAAAGTAAAGTTTGTGACTTACGATACAATCCTAAAGCACATATTTAAATTACAATGCACAAGTCTGTTGCATGATGTCAATTTCGCTAATTCAAATATCGTGAAGCTGCAATCTTTGAAACTATTTTGGGTTTCAGGTAGAACCCTTTTGGGTTCCATGTAGAACCCTCTGTGGAAAGGGTTTTACATGGAACCTAAAAGGGTTCTTTAAAGGGTTCTCCCATGGGGAAAGGCAAAGAACCCTTTAATTAATTAAGGTTCTAGATATTTTAAAAAAGAGCGGTGAACTTGTATAAATGGTACTGGTTGTAAGTGCGCCATTACCGAGAAGCTCTGAGTACACAGCAGCTCAAAATAAAGCAATTCATACATTCTTGTAAAGCCCAGACCATAGGCCATGCAGGCATAACCATCACAATCATTTAAGTCATGATGCTGCAAAAGGGTTCTAGCAGGAAACAGCTGCCTAGAATATAGAGTAAGCATTTACCATTTTCCTTGACTGACTCAAAAGTAGCACATTAAATAATATGATCAGTTAATGATCGATTTGGTCAAGGCAAAAGGAAGAAGGAAGTTGCATGATGTCATCATTGTAAATAACAACGTGCCTAGTTCAATACAAATAAAATGTCAGATAATAGGGGTGGGGCTTTGTAACATTGACTATAAATAGAACTGTTAGAGAGGACTCTATCTTCAGACGAGTTTACTTCTCAACAAGACTTCACAACAAGAGTTGTTCAAACAAAGGTATGATTGAATAAAATACATTTGCTGTCTGTTTCCCTTGTCTGGTCTGATCATCAGGTTATATTTTTGTTTTCTGTTAACCATGGTAATTCTGATCCATGCATGAATGTGTTGTTAACAGGGATGTCAAATTGTTCAAACATTGAATGGATTTAATCGCTACATTTGCTGCAATTAATCGCAATTAATTGCAAATTCAGAATTTGATCAAACTAAACTGTATTTTTTCATACCAAAAAAATATTACAAGAATATTGACGTCTTGATTTTGTAAGTAACGGTAAGCAAAATTAGGTACATTTAGAAAGCACACTTTCGTTAACCTCAATGTCAATTTATTTTTACATTTATTGTTGTTGTTATCTGTATAGATTATGTATTGTTATCTGTATAGATGATGTATTGCAGATGTTTTCAGTGCATTTTCAACGCTTTCAGACAATGCGGTTAATCACAATTAAAAAACAGTGCAATAAAATGATATAAAGTTAACTCGAGTAAGCTGATTTACTCTGACAACCCTAGTTTTTAATATGATTATTTTAATATGATTATTATTCTTTGAGAAGTCTCTGTAGTTCTCTCTCACAATCTGTAAAACAGCTAGAAGCAAAATACTTGCTCATTACATTGAAGAGAGCAGCATATTTTTGTAAGGATGATAAACTGATAAACCTCCCTTTCTGCTTTCTAGAGATGAAGCCGTTTCCCTCCCTCCTGGCATTGGGTCTGTGCCTGATGTTCATCCAGCCAGCACTGTCCACACAGGAAAGTTTGGGTGGCCCTTTCATTCACAGTTCAATAGAGGAGGCAAAGAGACTCGTAGATGAAGCCTACAAGTACTCCAGAGAAAAGTGAGTAAACCTGACAGTTGATCTCTTCAGATGTAGTCAATCATCTCTGTCTTTGTAAATTGGGTCAAATGAAATGACCAGCACTAGTGTCTTACTCCGTATGCAACCAGCACAATTGTCTCACTCAGTCGAAGAAACAGATTTGCACTAGCTTTGCTTTAATTGTACCTTTTGTATTTCCTTTAGAAAATAATAGGTTCACTATATATATTTCTCATAAGTTCTTATGATTAGTACAATAAATCTGCCAGTGTACAAAGATTTTAATTCAACTGCAGGAGCTTGTTTCTCTTCAAAACTCAATCATATGCTTGTCCAGTGGTGGAAAAACTACCCAATTGTCATACTTGAGTAAAAAAATAAAGATACCTTAACAGAAAATTATGTCGCCAAGTAAAATACTACTTGAATAAAAGTCAAAAGGTATTTGGTTTTAAATATTCTTAAGTATCAAAAGTACATGTAAAATATAGTTAAGTACTAAAAGTATAAATCATTTTACATTCCTTACATTAAGCAAATCAGACAGCACCATTTTCATTTTTATCTAAACACTCCAACATCATTTAGAAACCAGGGATGTTCTCTGTTTAGTGAGTCAGCCAGATCAGAGGCAGTAGGGACAACCAGGGATGTTCTCTGTTTAGTGAGTCAGCCAGATCAGAGGCAGTAGGGACGACCAGGGATGTTCTCTGTTTAGTGAGTCAGCCAGATCAGAGGCAGTAGGGACGACCAGGGATGTTCTCTGTTTAGTGAGTCAGCCAGATCAGAGGCAGTAGGGACGACCAGGGATGTTCTCTGTTTAGTGAGTCAGCCAGATCAGAGGCAGTAGGGACGACCAGGGATGTTCTCTGTTTAGTGAGTCAGCCAGATCAGAGGCAGTAGGGACGACCAGGGATGTTCTCTGTTTAGTGAGTCAGCCAGATCAAAGGCAGTAGGGACGACCAGGGATGTTCTCTGTTTAGTGAGTCAGCCAGATCAGAGGCAGTAGGGACAACCAGGGATGTTCTCTGTTTAGTGAGTCAGCCAGATCAGAGGCAGTAGGGACGACCAGGGATGTTCTCTGTTTAGTGAGTCAGCCAGATCAGAGGCAGTAGGGACAACCAGGGGTGTTCTCTGTTTAGTGAGTCAGCCAGATCAGAGGCAGTAGGGACAACCAGGGATGTTCTCTGTTTAGTGAGTCAGCCAGATCAGAGGCAGTAGGGACAACCAGGGATGTTCTCTGTTTAGTGAGTCAGCAAGATCAGAGGCAGTAGGGACAACCAGGGATGTTCTCTGTTTAGTGAGTCAGCCAGATCAGAGGCAGTAGGGATCACCAGGGATGTTCTCTGTTTAGTGAGTCAGCCAGATCAGAGGCAGTAGGGACGACCAGGGATGTTCTCTGTTTAGTGAGTCAGCCAGATCAGAGGCAGTAGGGATCACCAGGGATGTTCTCTGTTTAGTGAGTCAGCCAGATCAGAGGCAGTAGGGACGACCAGGGATGTTCTCTGTTTAGTGAGTCAGCCAGATCAGAGGCAGTAGGGACAACCAGGGATGTTCTCTGTTTAGTGAGTCAGCCAGATCAGAGGCAGTAGGGACAACCAGGGATGTTCTCTGTTTAGTGAGTCAGCCAGATCAGAGGCAGTAGGGACAACCAGGGATGTTCTCTGTTTAGTGAGTCAGCCAGATCAGAGGCAGTAGGGACAACCAGGGATGTTCTCTGTTTAGTGAGTCAGCCAGATCAGAGGCAGTAGGGACGACCAGGGATGTTCTCTGTTTAGTGAGTCAGCCAGATCAGAGGCAGTAGGGACAACCAGGGATGTTCTCTGTTTAGTGAGTCAGCCAGATCAGAGACAGTAGGGACAACCAGGGATGTTCTCTGTTTAGTGAGTCAGCCAGATCAGAGGCAGTAGGGACAACCAGGGATGTTCTCTGTTTAGTGAGTCAGCCAGATCAGAGGCAGTAGGGACAACCAGGGATGTTCTCTGTTTAGTGAGTCAGCCAGATCAGAGGCAGTAGGGACAACCAGGGATGTTCTCTGTTTAGTGAGTCAGCCAGATCAGAGGCAGTAGGGACGACCAGGGATGTTCTCTGTTTAGTGAGTCAGCCAGATCAGAGGCAGTAGGGACAACCAGGGATGTTCTCTGTTTAGTGAGTCAGCCAGATCAGAGGCAGTAGGGACGACCAGGGATGTTCTCTGTTTAGTGAGTCAGCCAGATCAGAGGCAGTAGGGACAACCAGGGATGTTCTCTGTTTAGTGAGTCAGCCAGATCAGAGGCAGTAGGGACAACCAGGGATGTTCTCTGTTTAGTGAGTCAGCCAGATCAGAGGCAGTAGGGACAACCAGGGATGTTCTCTGTTTAGTGAGTCAGCCAGATCAGAGGCAGTAGGGACAACCAGGGATGTTCTCTGTTTAGTGAGTCAGCCAGATCAGAGGCAGTAGGGACGACCAGGGATGTTCTCTGTTTAGTGAGTCAGCCAGATCAGAGGCAGTAGGGACGACCAGGGATGTTCTCTGTTTAGTGAGTCAGCCAGATCAGAGGCAGTAGGGATCACCAGGGAT
The DNA here is from genome assembly GCF_045791955.1 of Oncorhynchus clarkii lewisi. Lineage (NCBI taxonomy): Eukaryota > Metazoa > Chordata > Actinopteri > Salmoniformes > Salmonidae > Oncorhynchus > Oncorhynchus clarkii. The sequence continues at coordinate 70,139,243 of NC_092155.1, forward strand.
GTTCTCTGTTTAGTGAGTCAGCCAGATCAGAGGCAGTAGGGACGACCAGGTGTTTGTGTTTAGTGAGTCAGCCAGATCAGAGGCAGTAGGGACAACCAGGGATGTTCTCTGTTTAGTGAGTCAGCCAGATCAGAGGCAGTAGGGACAACCAGGGATGTTCTCTGTTTAGTGAGTCAGCCAGATCAGAGGCAGTAGGGACGACCAGGGATGTTCTCTGTTTAGTGAGTCAGCCAGATCAGAGGCAGTAGGGACGACCAGGGATGTTCTCTGTTTAGTGAGTCAGCCAGATCAGAGGCAGTAGGGACGACCAGGGATGTTCTCTGTTTAGTGAGTCAGCCAGATCAGAGGCAGTAGGGACGACCAGGGATGTTCTCTGTTTAGTGAGTCAGCCAGATCAGAGGCAGTAGGGACGACCAGGGATGTTCTCTGTTTAGTGAGTCAGCCAGATCAAAGGCAGTAGGGACGACCAGGGATGTTCTCTGTTTAGTGAGTCAGCCAGATCAGAGGCAGTAGGGACAACCAGGGATGTTCTCTGTTTAGTGATTCAGCCAGATCAGAGGCAGTAGGGACGACCAGGGATGTTCTCTGTTTAGTGAGTCAGCCAGATCAGAGGCAGTAGGGACAACCAGGGATGTTCTCTGTTTAGTGAGTCAGCCAGATCAGAGGCAGTAGGGACAACCAGGGATGTTCTCTGTTTAGTGAGTCAGCCAGATCAGAGGCAGTAGGGACAACCAGGGATGTTCTCTGTTTAGTGAGTCAGCCAGATCAGAGGCAGTAGGGACAACCAGGGATGTTCTCTGTTTAGTGAGTCAGCCAGATCAGAGGCAGTAGGGACGACCAGGGATGTTCTCTGTTTAGTGAGTCAGCCAGATCAGAGGCAGTAGGGACAACCAGGGATGTTCTCTGTTTAGTGAGTCAGCCAGATCAGAGGCAGTAGGGACGACCAGGGATGTTCTCTGTTTAGTGAGTCAGCCAGATCAGAGGCAGTAGGGACGACCAGGGATGTTCTCTGTTTAGTGAGTCAGCCAGATCAGAGGCAGTAGGGACAACCAGGGATGTTCTCTGTTTAGTGAGTCAGCCAGATCAGAGGCATTAGGGACAACCAGGGATGTTCTCTGTTTAGTGAGTCAGCCAGATCAGAGGCATTAGGGACAACCAGGGATGTTCTCTGTTTAGTGAGTCAGCCAGATCAGAGGCAGTAGGGACGACCAGGGATGTTCTCTGTTTAGTGAGTCAGCCAGATCAGAGGCATTAGGGACGACCAGGGATGTTCTCTGTTTAGTGAGTCAGCCAGATCAGAGGCAGTAGGGACGACCAGGGATGTTCTCTGTTTAGTGAGTCCACCAGATCAGAGGCAGTAGGGACGACCAGGGATGTTCTCTTGATAACTGTGTGAATTTACCATTTTCCTGTCAAAATGTAACAAGTACTTTTGTATGTCAGGGAAAATGTATGGAGTAAAAAGTACATATTTTCTTTAGGAATGAACTGAAGTAAAGTTGTCAAAAATATAAATAGTAAAGTAAAGTACAGATACACCAAATAACTACTTAAGTAGTACTGTAAAGTATTTTTACTTAAGTACTTTACACCACTGTGCTTGTCCATTCCTTAGGAGTCTGGAGAGAGTGCGTGGACAGTCCACCAGGCCCTCAGATATCCTGCGTCTCCTGAAGCAGCCTGCCAGGGACACGCGCTCTGCTGTTCGGTCTGCAGACTACCTGGAGAACACCTTGAGGCTGATCCATGAGAAAGTCCACCGCACCCACAGGCTGCACAAACGTTCGCTCAACGCAACAGGTCAGTTGCACACAAATATACATACGCACATACGCGCCAACACACATACATTCAGACACACACACAAACACATATTTCACATTATTCCTTATCTCTTGTTTCTCAGACCTCCTCACACCACAGGAGCTAGACACCATTGCCCGGGTCACTGGCTGTGCAGCTCGTGTCAGCAAGCCCTCCTGCCGCACCACACCCAACGTTAACAAGTACCGCACAGCCACCAGCGTCTGCAACAACCTGTGAGAGCACCAGGGCATGGCGGGTTTAATACTTTGACACAACAATTTGAAAGCCTTGTGCACAGTAGTTGTATAGGGTGGAATATAAAGGGAAGTGCAATCAGTGTAGGTCTGAGGTCTGGCTATACAGTCATAGGGTGCAGGAGATGTGGCTTAAAGGCAACACCAACATAAAGTGTCTTTATAGGACATTGGGCCACCACGATCCGCCAGAACAGCTTCAGAGCACCTTGTCATATATTCTACAAGTGTCTGGAACTCTATTGGAGGGATGTGACACCATTCTTCCACGGGAAATCCCATCATTTGGTGTTTTGTTGATGGTGGTGGAAAACGCTGTCTCAGGCGCCACTTCAGAATCTACCATGTGTTCAATTGGGTTGAGATCTGGTGACTGACAGCCATGGCATATGGTTTACATCGTTTTCATGCTTATCAAACCATTCAGTGCTCTATGGATGGGGGCATTGTCATCCTATATTGGCATAGCCACGGTTGCCAAAATAATTGCCAAAATAATGGCATGCCCAGCATTATTATACATGACCCTAAGCATGATGGGATTTTAATTGCTTAATTAACTCAGGAACCACACCTGTGTGGAAGCACCGGCTTTCAATATACTTTGTATCCCTCATTTACTCAAGTGTTTCCGTTATTTTGGCAGTTACCTGTACCTTGAGTTTCTCAAGCGAGGTTTCTCTATTCTGATTTGTATTTTCTTCCTTCTTATTAGGAAGTCTCCTCGTCTGGGAGCCTCAAACACCCCCTTCACTCGTTGGCTGCCTGCTCAGTATGACGATGGGGTCTCTAGACCCAAAAGCTGGGACCCAAATAGGAGCTTCAACAACTTTGTGCTCCCTCTGGTATGATGACAATACATAGACATGGTTGCAATAACTGCCACTATTTCACCACAAGTTAGATATAAAGTAACATAATTGTATTTCATTGTTCTCCCTCTGCCCTGCTTCCCTCCATGTGTGCAGGTAAGGGAGGTCTCTAACCGTATCCTGGCAACCAATGACGCCAGTGTAGAGAGCGATCGCGAGTTCACACACATGGTCACTATTTTTGGCCAGTGGAACGACCATGACCTGACATTCACGCCCTCCTCCCCCAGCATCCGCGCCTTCAGCAATGGCCTGGACTGTGATGAGAGCTGTGAACGCTCCGAACCCTGTTTCCCCATCCAGGTCAGTCACAGCTCTCACATCACATCCCACAGCCTAACACTTACAACAGGCACCCCTGGATATCTGGCCCTTTTCGATCCATGGTCCCTGGATAATTAGTTATTCAACCTCAGTCTTGTCTTTTCCTCCATGACCAGATTCCTCTCAATGACCCACGCTTGCCCACTGGCCCAGACAGCTGCATCCCGGTCTTCCGATCAGCGCCTGTGTGCGGCACAGGAAAGTCTGCTTTCAATTTTGGTGACATGGCCAACAGGAGGGAGCAGATCAATGCCCTAAATGCCTTCCTGGACTTGGGGCAGGTGTACGGCTCTGAGGAGGGGTTGGCGCGTGACCTACGTGACCTCACCAACGATGGAGGCCTGCTACGTATCAACAAAGAGTTCACAGACAACGGACGTGAGTTTCTTCCCTTCACTGACGTGAAGGGGAACATGTGTGCCACCCGCAGGAGAATCACCAACGACACCAATGCCAAGGAGGTGCCCTGCTTCGTTGCAGGTTAGCCTTTCAACTCCGTTTGTCCAAAGAGTAGACCAATGTATATTTAAGTTAAAGTCTAAGACACAGAATGATGACAAAAAGCGATAGAACTTTGACCAGAGGAATTCTTTGACTTCCCATATACAATAGTTGTCCGGATACAGAAAGACAATGTATATGATGTTCATCTCAATCACTATCTGGCCTCACCTGTATGTCTCTGACCTCACTTGTATGTCTCTGGCTTCACCTGTATGTCTCTGGCTTCACCTGTATGTCTCTGGCCTCACCTGTATGTCTCTGGCTTCACCTGTATGTCTCTGGCCTCACCTGTATGTCTCTGAGCCTCACCTGTATGTCTCTGGCCTCACCTGTATGTCTCTGACCTCACCTGTATGTCTCTGGCCTCACCTGTATGTCTCTGGGCTCACCTGTATGTCTCTGGGCTCACCTGTATGTCTCTGGCCTCACCTGTATGTCTCTGGCCTCACCTGTATGTCTCTGGCCTCACCTGTATGTCTCTGGCTTCCCCTGTATGTATCTGGCTTCACCTGTATGTCTCTGGCCTCACCTGTATGTCTCTGACCTCACCTGTATGTCTCTGGCCTCACCTGTATGTCTCTGGCTTCACCTGTATGTATCTGGGCTAACCTGTATGTCTCTGGCCTCACCTGTATGTCTCTGGCCTCACCTGTATGTCTCTGGCTTCACCTGTATGTATCTGGCTTCACCTGTATGTATCTGGGCTCACCTGTATGTCTCTGGCCTCACCTGTATGTCTCTGGCCTCACCTGTATGTCTCTGGCTTCACCTGTATGTATCTGGGCTAACCTGTATGTCTCTGGCCTCACCTGTATGTCTCTGGCCTCACCTGTATGTCTCTGGCCTCACCTGTATGTCTCTGGCCTCACCTGTATGTCTCTGGTCTCACCTGTAAGTCTCTGTCTGCCAGGTGATGTTCGTGTGGATGAGAACATAGCTTTGACATCCATTCACACAATGTTCTTGCGTGAGCACAACCGTCTGGCCGGTGCCCTGCTTCGTCTCAACCCACATTGGGACGGTGAGACACTCTATCAGGAGGCTCGCAAGATCATGGGCGCCTACACCCAGGTACCAGTAACAGACTCATATCACCAACCAGAGAAACAGACTCATATCACCACCCAGGTACCAGTAACAGACTGATGTCACCACCCAGGTACCAGTAACAGATTGATATCACCAACCAGGTACCAGTAACAGACTCATATCACCACCCAGGTCGTAACAGACTGATATCACCACCCAGAGAGAGAAACAGACTCATATCACCAACCAGGTACCAGTAACAGACTGATATCACCACCCAGGTACCAGTAACAGACTCATGTCACCAACCAGAGAGAGAAACAGACTCATATCACCACCCAGGTACCAGTAACAGACTGATATCACCACCCAGGTACCAGTTACAGACTCATATCACCAACCAGGTGGTAACAGACTGATATCACCACCCAGGTACCAGTAACAGACTCATATCACCAACCAGGTAGTAACAGACTGATATCACCACCCAGGTACCAGTAACAGACTCATATCACCACCCAGGTACCAGTAACAGACTCATATCACCAACCAGGTACCAGTAACAGACTGATATCACCACCCAGGTACCAGTAACAGACTCATATCACCAACCAGGTACCAGTAACAGACTGATATCACCAACCAGGTACCAGTAACAGACTGATATCACCACCCAGGTACCAGTAACAGACTGATATCACCAACAAGGTACCAGTAACAGACTGATATCACCACCCAGGTACCAGTAACAGACTCATATCACCAACCAGGTAGTAACAGACTGATATCACCACCCAGGTACCAGTAACAGACTCATATCACCACCCAGGTACCAGTAACAGACTCATATCACCAACCAGGTACCAGTAACAGACTGATATCACCACCCAGGTACCAGTAACAGACTCATATCACCAACCAGGTACCAGTAACAGACTGATATCACCAACCAGGTACCAGTAACAGACTGATATCACCACCCAGGTACCAGTAACAGACTGATATCACCACCCAGGTACCAGTAACAGACTCATATCACCACCCAGGTACCAGTAACAGACTCATATCACCAACCAGGTACCAGTAACAGACTGATATCACCAACCAGGTACCAGTAACAGACTGATATCACCACCCAGGTACCAGTAACAGACTCATATCACCAACCAGGTACCAGTAACAGACTCATATCACCAACCAGGTAGTAACAGACTCATATCACCACCCAGGTACCAGTAACAGACTGATATCACCACCCAGGTACCAGTAACAGACTGATATCACTAACCAGGTACCAGTAACATATTGATTTCACCAACCAGGTACCAGTAAAAGACTGATATCACCACCCAGGTACCAGTAACAGACTAATATCACCAACCAGGTACCAGTAACAGACTGATATCACCAACCAGGTACCAGTAACAGACTAATATCACCAACCAGGTACCAGTAACAGACTGATATCACCAACCAGGTACCAGTAACATATTGATTTCACCAACCAGGTACCAGTAAAAGACTGATATCACCACCCAGATACCAGTAACAGACTAATATCACCAACCAGGTACCAGTAACAGACTGATATCACCAACCAGGTGGTAACAGACTCATATCACCAACCAGGTAGTAACAGACTGATATCACCAACAAGGTACCAGTAACAGACTGATATCACCACCCAGGTAGCAGTAACAGACTCTATTCAGCACCCAGGTACCAGTAACAGACTCCCTCCCTCCCTCCCAGGTGTTTGTGTTCAGGGACTACCTGCCGCACATCGTGGGCCCAGACACCATGGCCCGGCAGCTCGGCCGTTACCCTGGCTACAACGAGACGATTGATCCCAGCATTGCCAACGTGTTTGCGACAGCAGCGTACCGCTTTGCCCATCTGGCCATCCAGCCCACGCTGTCCCGCCTGGACATCAACAACAAGGAGAATCCCATGTTGCCCAGCGTGCCCCTTTTCAAGGCCTTCTTCACCCCCTGGAGGCTGGTGTTTGAGGGTGAGTGGTGGTGGGTCACATAGGAATGCTTTGCAGACCCCTTTTCCAGTTGTAAACTAATTCACTCTCTGGATTATTAATTAAGCAATAAGGCATGATGGGGTGTGGTATATGGCCAATATACCACGGCTAAGGGATGTTCTTAGGCACGATGCAACGCGGAGTGCCTGGATACAGCCCTTAGCCGTGGTATATTGGCCATATACTACAAACCCAGAGGTGCCTTAATTGCTATTATAAACTGGTTACCAACATCATTAGAGCAGTAAAACTAAATGTTTTGTAATTTCAGTGGTATACGGTCTGATATACCATGGCTATCAGCCAATCAGCATTCAGGGCTTGAACCACCCCGTTTATAACAAAACAACATCCTATTCTTTGTCTGTCCTCCTTTAGGTGGTATCGACCCTCTTATCCGTGGTCTGGTGGGTCACCCTGCTAAGCTGAACACCCAGAACCACATGATGGTGGATGCTCTGAGGGAGAAACTCTTCCAGTTCATAAACCATCTGGCTCTGGACCTGGGCTCCCTCAACATGCAGCGTGGACGCGACCATGGCCTGCCTGGTACACACCTTCCATTTTCCCTCTATACTGTTACCCTGATACCACAGATAAACACATCTATACTGTTACCCTGATACCACAGATAAACACATCTATACAGTTACCCTGATACCACAGATAAACACATCTATACAGTTACCCTGATACCACAGATAAACACATCTATACTGTTACCCTGATACCACAGATAAACACATCTATACTGTTACCCTGATACCACAGATAAACACATCTATACTGTTACCCTGATACCACAGATAAACACATCTATTCAGTTACCCTGATACCACAGATAAACACATCTATACTGTTACCCTGATACCACAGATAAACACATATATCCAGTTACCCTGATACCACAGATAAACACATCTATTCAGTTACCCTGATACCACAAATAAACACATCTATACTGTTACCCTGATACCACAGATAAACACATCTATACTGTTACCCTGATAACACAAATAAACACATCTATACTGTTACCCTGATACCACAGATAAACACATCTATATTGTTACCCTGATACCACAGATAAACACATCTATTCAGTTACCCTGATAACACAGATAAACACATCTATACTGTTACCCTGATACCACAGATAAACACATCTATTCAGTTACCCTGATACCACAGATAAACACATCTATACTGTTACCCTGTTACCACAGATAAACACATATATTCAGTTACCCTGATACCACAGATAAACACATCTATTCAGTTACCCTGATACCACAGATAAACACATCTATACGGTTACCCTGATACCACAGATAAACACATCTATACTGTTACCCTGATATCACAGATAAACACATCTATTCAGTTACCCTGATACCACAGATAAACCCTGATACCACAGATAAACACATTTGTTCAGTTACCCTGATACCACAGATAAACACATCTATACTGTTACCCTGATACCACAGATAAACACATCTATACTGTTACCCTGATACCACGGATAAACACATCTATTCAGTTACACTGATACCACAGATAAACACATCTATTCAGTTACCCTGATACCACAAATAAACACATCTATACTGTTACCCTGATACCACAAATAAACACATCTATTCAGTTACCCTGATACCACAAATAAACACATCTATACTGTTACCTTGATACCACAGATAAACACATCTATTCAGTTACCCTGATACCACAAATAAACACATCTATACTGTTACCCTGATACCACAGATAAACACATCTATACTGTTACCCTGATACCACAGATAAACACATCTATTCAGTTACCCTGATACCACAGATAAACACATCTATTCAGTTACCCTGATACCACAGATAAACACATCTATACTGTTACCCTGATACCACAGATAAACACATCTATACTGTTACCCTGATATCACAGATAAACACATCTATTCAGTTACCCTGATACCACAGATAAACCCTGATACCACAGATAAACACATTTGTTCAGTTACCCTGATACCACATATAAACACATCTATACTGTTACCCTGATACCACAGATAAACACATCTATACTGTTACCCTGATACCACAGATAAACACATCTATTCAGTTACACTGATACCACAGATAAACACATCTATTCAGTTACCCTGATACCACAAATAAACACATCTATACTGTTACCCTGATACCACAAATAAACACATCTATACTGTTACCCTGATACCACAGATAAACACATCTATACTGTTACCCTGATATCACAAATAAACACATCTATTCAGTTACCCTGATACCACAAATAAACACATCTATTCAGTTACCCTGATACCACAGATAAACACATCTATACTGTTACCCTGATACCACAGATAAACACATCTATACTGTTACCCTGATACCACAAATAAACACATCTATTCAGTTACCCTGATACCACAAATAAACACATCTATACGGTTACCCTGATACCACAGATAAACACATCTATACTCTTACCCTGATACCACAAATAAACACATCTATTCAGATACCCTGATACCACAAATAAACACATCTATACTGTTACCCTGATACCACAAATAAACACATCTATTCAGTTACCCTGATACCACAAATAAACACACCTATACTGTTACCCTGATACCACAAATAAACACATCTATTCAGTTACCCTGATACCACAAATAAACACATCTATTCAGTTACCCTGATACCACAAATAAACACATCTATACAGTTACCCTGATACCACAAATAAACACATCTATACTGTTACCCTGATACCACAGTTAAACACATCTATTCAGTTACACTGATACCACAGATAAACACATATATTCAGTTACCCTGATACCACATCTATACAGTTACCCTGATACCACAGATAACCACATACAGGGCCTTGCGAAAGTATTCGGCCCCCTTGAACTTTGCGACCTTTTGCCACATTTCAGGCTTCAAACATAAAGATATTAAACTGTATTTTTTTGTGAAGAATCAACAACAAGTGGGACACAATCATGAAGTGGAACAACATTTATTGGATATTTCAAACTTTTCTAACAAATAAAAAACTGAAAAATTGGGCGTGCAAAATTATTCAGCCCCTTTACTTTCTGTGCAGCAAACTCTCTCCAGAAGTTCAGTGAGGATCTCTGAATGATCCAATGTTGACCTAAATGACTAATGATGATAAATACAATCCACCTGTGTGTAATCAAGTCTCTGTATAAATGCACCTGCACTGTGATAGTCTCAGAGGTCCGTTAAAAGCGCAGAGAGCATCATGAAGAACAAGGAACACACCAGGCAGGTCCGAGATACTGTTGTGAAGAAGTTTAAAGCCGGATTTGGATACAAAAAGATTTCCCAAGCTTTAAACATCCCAAGGAGCACCGTGAAAGCAATAATATTGAAATGGAAGGAGTATCAGACCACTGCAAATCATTCATCAAAGCCATTTCTTAAAGATATCCATAAAAAGTGTTGTTTAAAGTTTGCCACAAGCCACCTGGGAGACACACCAAACATGTGGAAGAAGGTGCTCTGGTCAGATGAAACCAAAATGGAACTTTTTGGCAACAATGCAAAACGTTCTGTTTGGCGTAAAAGCAACACAGCTGAACACACCATCCCCACTGTCAAACATGGTGGTGGCAGCATCATGGTTTGGGCCTGCTTTTCTTCAGCAGGGACAGGGAAGATGGTTAAAATTGATGGGAAGATGGATGGAGCCAAATACAGGACCATTCTGGAAGAAAACCTGATGGAGTCTGCAAAAGACCTGAGACTGGGACGGAGATTTGTCTTCCAACAAGACAATGATCCAAAACATAAAGCAAAATGTACAATGGAATGGTTCAAAAATAAACATATCCAGGTGTTAGAATGGCCAAGTCAAAGTCCAGACCTGAATCCAATCGAGAATCTGTGGAAAGAACTGAAAACTGCTGTTCACAAATGCTCTCCATCCAACCTCACTGAGCTCGAGCTGTTTTGCAAGGAGGAATGGGAAAAAATGTCAGTCTCTCGATGTGCAAAACTGATAGAGACATACCCCAAGCGACTTACAGCTGTAATAGCAGCAAAAGGTGGCGCTACAAAGTATTAACTTAAGGGGGCTGAATAATTCTGCACGCCCAATTTTTCAGTTTTTGATTTGTTAAAAAAGTTTGAAATATCCAATAAATGTCGTTCCACTTCATGATTGTGTCCCACTTGTTGTTGATTCTCCACAAAAAAATACAGTTTTATATCTTTATGTTTGAAGCCTGAAATGTGGCAAAAGGTCGCAAAGTTCAAGGGGGCCGAATACTTTCGCAAGGCACTGTATATACTGTTACTCTGATACCACAGATAAACACATCTATTCAGTTACACTGATACCACAGATAAACACATCTATTCAGTTACCCTGATACCACATCTATACAGTTACCCTGATACCACAGATAAACACACCTATACCATTAAACTCATATCCTTTGGCTGTTAACACAAAATCAATCATCTTTCTAATTCCTCTTGTCTTCCATATACTGTATCTCTATTGGTCAGTTCCATTCACTTATTATTTCCTTTCTCTTCCCTAACCTAGATTACAACGCTTGGCGTAAATTCTGTGGGCTCTCAACACCTAGTAACCTGGGCGAGCTGGCCGTGGTTCTGAACAACACAGACCTGGCCTTCAGACTGCTGCAGCTCTACGGCACCCCAGATAACATTGACGTGTGGATGGGGGGCGTGGCTGAACCCTTCGTACACAAGGGCCGCGTCGGGCCTCTCTTTGCCTGCCTCATCGCCACCCAGTTCCAGAAGATCCGCCAGGGAGACAGGTGAGTGAGTGAGTGAGTGAGTGAGTGAGTGAGTGTGAGAGAGAGTTGCCCACATCTTGGTGGGCATTGACTGACCTGCATCATGTAAGGTATTTGACATAGCACTGCCAGAGTGCAGTTTATTACTGTTTTTAAAGGTCCAGTGTGTGTTTGTCTGTCATCGTATGTGTCTCTTATCGCTTGTTGATCCCCAGGCTATGGTATGAAAACCCAGGCGTCTTCACCTCGGCACAGAGGAAGGCCCTGAAAAATGTATCTCTGGCTCAGATCATCTGTGACAACACTGGCATTACAGCCGTGTCACGTGACCCCTTCCTCATCCCTGAAGGAGGGAACACACCCATTAAGTGCAACAACATCCAGCAATTAAACCTTAGTGCCTGGAAGGAGAGCGCTTCTACGGCCGATCAGAAGCAGCAGGAGAATTCGGACCAGGACAACGAGGTAGTAGATTGAACTACAATATCAGTTAAGGTGTTTTTTAATCCATCAACACCTGTCTCTCTCTACCCCTACACCCTCTCTCGCCTCTTTCCTTCTGCCACTCTCTCCATCCAACCCTCTCTCCAAACATCATCCTATTTTTCTCTATTCCTCTCTAGATCTGATGTGAGCCCCTCCCCTAGTCCCCCCCCCCCCCCCCCCCCCCCCCCCCCCCCCCCCCCCCCCCCCGGACACCCCAGGGCCCAGCAGCAACATATGCCATCAGCAGCTCTCCGCCTTCTCTGTCCAGCTGACCGACAACTTTCTCACACACAACAACACCATCGTTTTTAGCCAGGTTGTCTACAACAGGCCGAACCATTACAATAAAAACTCAGGGGTGTTCCTAACCACCAGCACCACATCTGGTGATACCAGTTTTCCTTTACTTTCTTAGTGTGGACCTGTGGCTTAACAATGAGGTGAGTTGTGTCAATGGCCTCACTTCAGACAGCTTCTGCACTTCTTGCAGTTGGTCAAGGTCAATTAACTAGTAAGGGTGTTTGCCATTTTAAACAGGATTGTAAAAAAATATTTTCTTTGGAATCTTCTATTTTGTTATGCCTTTGTTATTGTGACTTCTTATGTGTTGCTATGACAATTAATTAAGGAGTACTTCATAAATGTGTATGTATTGATTTATGAGAAGAAATGTAAAAGACTTGCCTTTATAAAAGCGTTTGGAAATCATAGTTATTTTTTTCCCAAAAATGTCTATATACACACACCGCCTTACCTCAAACACATACAATGGCACTAAACGTGGTACTAATGTCAATCAGCTAGAAGTTCTAGTAGCACATTTTGGATAATTGTGTAATTAGTTCATTATCAGCAATCTTAGATTATATTTGTAGCCTATGTTCATGTCAGTTATCATAAGACTTTGCTAATTGTAGATTTTGTACTGCTTTAAATGTTTACTGCTTGTGATGGTGCATTTCGCTAATATTTTATTTTATTGAAACACTGTATTCGTGTGTTTTATTGCATAAATAAGCACTGAATCAGAAAACTCAGTATTCTATGCTGAGTGTTTGTATGAAAAAACAGGTGGCATACTCCTACCCTAACCCAGGGGACCCCATTTTGATATCTTAAAATTCTCAAGACCCCAACCATGTGAAAAACAATTATGTAATTAACAGCCAACGTTAACTTTTTATTATGGGCTTTGGCAGTCAGTTGAAAAACATTAACAGTATTTCTGATTGTTTTCTCAACTCACCATCACATACTTCTAATGTGGGGCTATGACAGTCAACTACAAAGTAGTCTGACATAATGTATCTTATCTCACCACAACTAATGAGATGGGTGTGTGTGTCTTGCAGTGATGCCAATTTAGCAATTTTGTTGCTAGATTTAACAACTTTTCAGTCTACCCTGGCAACTTCTAAACAAATTTAGATACTTTTAAAAATGTATTTGGAACTTTTAGCAACTTTTGAAAAGTGACTCAAACGCTAAAATGCAAGCATTTTCCCTCTAAATGACCCAAAAACGATTTTGTCTGTCACACACTGCACAGCTGCAAAAGTGCATTGTGAGTGACGTGACCAGCAGCAGGCCTGCAAATTGCAAATAATTGTTGGCTGACTGCAGCAGCAGTAGTACGGGTTCGACGAGCCAAACCCAATGAATATAGCTGGTCACGAATGTTTGATCTTGAACAGAACTTACATCAATCAACATGTCTAAATCAAAATTGTACAGAAAAGAGTGAGAGTCTGTACCTGAAAAACGTCAAATCCCATTTTTTGCCGAGATGGCCAGTCTATTTGAGTAACGTTATTGCGTAATCTACATAATGACGCAGTTTTACGTTAGCACTCAATGACATCACAACATCACAACAATGTACCCTGAAAATTAGTTGGCAACACTGGGATGTATGTCTCAAAGTCAGGGGGCGTGATCGACAGTGCGCACCTCATTTATGCTGTCACATCCAACCTGGATCGATATTTGTTTTTAATGCAGAGGAGAGCACTGAATCAGAGTAACATGAGTTGTAATGCTCGGAGGGAGACGGCACAGTATTCCGTTTTTGTCAGGATCCAAAACTCATCCATAGTGAGCCGTGAATGCGTTGTCTGCAGCATTCGATGTCACTTACTTACTTGCATGTCAACTGAGCAAGGATCACAGTCAGATGGGTTTCGCTGATTCGGTCACTAATCTGTATATATATATTTTTTTTTTGTATTTCCCTTGCATCCTTGCGTTCAGTTTCCCAAATATGACATTTACATAGGCAAGGATACACATTATTTTCATTACACAGAAAGTCAACAAACTGTTGCGAATGACAACTGTTCCTCTCTCAATTCGAAAAAATATTCCCTCGATAACCACCGAGCCTCGGTGTGAAATAGAACATTGTCATGCTATGATCTCATATATCCACATAGTTTCGCGAACAGGCGTGCGCGATGTAATTTACAAATCTAACTGCTGAGTATCTCCGAGTTCTGCGCTCAGCTCTTTTGTTTTATTTAACCTTTATTTAAACTTTTAGATTTGAATTATTTTCATTTAGATTTTTAAAGTTTCAATAATTTTGAGTGACAAAGATGATATAATATTTTATTTTTCTCGATGGTGCAGCTGAAGAACCTTTTGAGGATCTGAGGACCCATGCCAAATCTTTTCAGTCTCCTGAGGGGGAATAGGTTTTGTCATGCCTTCTTCACGACTGTCTTGGTGTGCTTGGAACATGTTATTTGGTTGGTGATGTGGACGCCAAGGAACTTGAATCTCTCAAAATGCTCCATGACAGCCCATCAATGAGAATGGGGGCGTGTTCAGCCCCCCATTTCCTGTAGTGCACAATCGTGTCCTTTGAGGGAGAGGTTGTTGTCCTTGCACCACATGGTCTCTGACCTCCTCCCTATAGGTTCTCTTGTTGTTGTCGGTGATCAGGCCTACCACTGTTGTGTCATCTGTAAACTCAATGATAGCATTTGAGTCGTGTCTGGCCGTGCAGAACAAGTAGTAAGGGAGGGGTTCGACCCTTTCCCCCGATTGCTCAGTTTGGCCGGGCAGCCAGCTTTAGGAAGATTCTTGGTGGTTCCAAACTTCTTCCATTTAAGAATGATGGAGTCCAATGTGTTCTTGGGGACCTTCAATGCTGCAGAACTTTTTTGGTATCGTTCCTCAGATCTGTGCATCAACACAATCCTGTCTCGGAGCTCTACGGATAATTCCTTTCACCTCATGGCTTGGTTTTTGCTCTGACACGTACTGTCAAATGTGGGACCTTACAGTATATAGACAGGTGTGTGCCTTTCCAAATAATGTCCAATCAATTTAATTTACCACAGGTGGACTCCAATCAAGTTGTAAAAACATCTCAAGGATGATCAATGGAAACAGGATGCACCTGAACTCAATTTCGAGTCACTTAGCAATCAATATAGGTAATAAGGTATTTGTTTTTTTTTGTACATTTGCAAAAGTTTCTAAAAACATGTTTTCAGTTTGTCTTCATGGGGTATGGAGTGTAGATGGGTGAGGGGGAAAAAATATTCAATACATTTTAGAATAAGGCTGTGTAACGTAACAAAATGTGTTAATACTTTCCAAATGCACTGTATACTTGTACAATACCTTCATGTTTTCATGAGTGTTTCAGTTTAGGGCCATAACTGGCCTGTCTGCTTAGACTGCTTTTATGGTAAGGAAACCTTTCAACGTTTTTGTGCCAGGGACCGGCGAGATATAGCCTCCTTCCTCTGGGTACTGCTAGTCTAAAACATTTTTTTTTATTCAAATGAAAAAAACATTTTCTCTAGATCTACTACCCTTAGTTTTAAAATAGTAATAACAGACAATCAAGCTATCAGAAACAAGTGTAGAAATTATTTGATTAAACATGGATTTGACCTTACTGCCATTACATCATTAAATGCCCTAAATATTTGTCTTTTTTATTTCACCTTTATTTAACCAGGTAAGCTAGTTTGAGAACAAGTTCTCATTTACAACTGTGACCTGGCCAAGATAAAGCAAAGCAGTGTGACACAAACAACAACACAGAGTTACACATGGAATAAACAAGCGTACAGTCAATAACACAATATAAAAAAATAAAGTCTATATAGAGTGTGTGCAAATGGCGTGAGGCAATAAATAGGCCATAGTAGCGAAGTAATTACAATTTAGCAAATTTACACTGGAGTGATAGATGAGCAGATGATGATGTGCAAGTATTAATACTGGTGTGCAAAAGAGCAGAAAAGTAAATAAAAACAATATGGGGATGAGGTAGGTAGATTGGGTGGGCTATTTACAGATGGGCTATGTACAGCTGCAGAGATCGGTTAGCTGCTCAGATAGCTGATGTTTAAAGTTAGTGAGGAAAATATAAGTCTTAAACTTTAGCGATTTTTTTCAATTCGTTCCAGTCATTGGCAGCAGAAAACTGGAAGGAAAGACGGCCAAAGGAAGTGTTGGATTTGGGTATGGCCAGTGAGATATACCTGCTGGCGCGCGTGCTACGGGTGGGTGTTATCGTGACCAGTGAGCTGAGATAAGGCGGAGCTTTACCTAGCATAGACTTATGGATGACCTGGACCCAGTGGGTCTGGAGACGAATATGTAGCGTAGAGGTGGATCAGGGAATCACCAGCAGCAAGAGCGACATCGTTGATATATAGAGAAAGGAGTTGGCCCGAGAATTGAACCCTGCGGTACCCCCATAGAGATTGCCAGAGGTCCGGACAACAGGCCCTCCGATTTGACAAACTGAACTCTGTCTGAGAAATAGTTGGTGAACCAGACGAGGCAGTCATTTGAGAAACCAAGGCTGTTGAGCCTGCTGATGAGAATACAGTGATTGACAGAGTCGAATGCCTTGGTCAGGTCGATGAAGACGGCTGCACAGTACAATCTTTTATCGATGGTGGTTATGATATCGTTTAGTACCTTGAGCGTGGCTTAGGTGCACCCGTGACCAGCTCGGAAACCGGATTGCACAGCGGAGAAGGTACGGTGGGATTCGAAATGGTCAGTGATCTGTTTATTAACTTTGCTTTCGAAGACTTCAGAAAGGCAGGGCAGGATGGATAAACGTCTATAATAGTTTGGGTCTACAGTGTCACACCCTGGAGGAGGATGACCGCAGCAGCGTCCCAATCTTTAGGGATCTCGGACGATACGAAAGACAGGTTGAACAGACTGGTAATAGGGGTTGCAACAATGGCAGTGGATAATTAAAGAGAGGGTCCAAATTGTCTAGCCCAGCTGATTTGTACAGGTCCAGGTTTTGCAGCTCTTTCAGAAGATCTGCTATCTGGATTTGGGTGAAGGAGAAGCTGGGGAGGCTTGGGCAAGTAGCTGGGGGATGCAGAGGGGGGGTGCAGGGCTGTTGGCCGGGGTTGCCAGGAGGAAAGCATGGCCAGCCGTAGAGACAGCTTCTTGAAATTCTCAATTATGTTGGATTTATCGGTGGTGACAGTGTAACCTGGCCTCAGTGCAGTGGGCAGCTGGGAGGAGGTGCTCTTATTCTCCATGGACTTTAGTCTCCCAAAACTTTTTGTAGTTAGAGCTACAGGATGTAAATTTCTGTTTGAAAAAGCGAGCCTTTGCTTTCCTGACTGACTGTGTGTATTGGTTCCTGACTGAAGTTGCATATCGCGGGGACTATTTGATGCTAGTGCAGTCCGCCACAGGATGTTTTTGTGCTGGTCAAGGGCAGTCAGGTCTGGAGTGAACCAAGGGCTATAACTGTTCTTAGTTCTATATAATTTTTTAAAAATGGGCATGCTTATTTAAGATGGTGAGGAAATTACTTTGAAAGAACAACCAGGCATTCTCGACTGAAGGGAGGAGGTCAATATCCTTCCAGGATACCCGGGCCAGGTCGATTAGAAAGGTCTGCTCTCAGAAGTGTTTTAGGGAGCGTTTGACAGTGATGAGGGGTGGTCTTTTGACCGCGGACCCATAGCGGATGCAGGCAATGAGGCATGATCGCTGAGATCCTGATTGAAAACAGCAGAGGTGTATTTGGAGGGCAAGTTGGTCAGGACAATATCTGAGGGTGCCCATGTTTACGGATTTAAGATTTAAATAACAAAGATGTCAAATTGGGTAGCCCAAACTTCAATCTGAAGGATTAATGGTTTGTATTGACTGAAATGCATCAACGGTTTTGTGATCTGGTAATAAGTGTGTAGAATAGAAAATCTACATTGCTTTCAAATGTCCTGTGCGGTTTGTGAACGTCCTGAAAGCTCCATCACTCAAAAGTTAAAGACAAATAGGAGAACAAACTGCTCCGTCACAACGGTTTATAGCAGAATAGCCATCTGGAATATTGGGTGGGACATGTTCCCCTCACATGCAAAATACACCTACGCATGTTATCAATGAAAACAATATGTATGATCTAGGACAGTTCTCAAACTGTCAGTCTGTTTTCTTTTAAGCTTAGATGGTCAGAATTGATCGTCAATGTTGTAATCGTGTGAGTGCACAACATATGATTAACATTTAGCACTATTATTCAGAGAGACTCAAAATGGAGCGCTCTTGTTGGGGTGTAGGTTTGACCATAAACTGACCGTAACCCTTGCTGCACAGTAGGCAAGCATCAGGGTCTGAAACTGGATGCATGCTTCTACTGGGAGCCAGCGGTGACTGCAAAGGAGCGGGGGGACTTGGGAAGGTTGACAACAGGCACGCTGTGGCATTCTGGTTAAGTTTCAGGGGTATGATGGCACGGGAGCTAGGAGCCCAGCCAGCACAGAGTTGCCGTAATCCAGACGTGAGACTAATCTTGGTTATTCCAGACGTATAGTGCCTGGACTAGGAACATAACATACTTTGATAAATCACACACACAAAAAATAAAAAAACTGAACTCAAAAGGCCAAATCAAAATAATTTATTTTTTTGGGTGACGTTTCATACAGAGTTCTAGAATTTAGTGTCTCAAACACTTAAAATCAATCCGTTGCTATATTTGCTTTTTGCCACCCCAAATTTACAGAAGAATTCTACTGAAAACATTATGGAGAAAAAAAAAAGAAAAAAAAAAACTATTCCTGTAGATTCTCAAGCTTGTCAACATTAATATCATTACCATATGCTTCTAAAATTATTTTCACATTACTTGAACAGTAAGATTCTTTTTAAAAACAAGTTAGTGCATCACCACACTATACATCCCTAGCTGCTCACAACTCATTCATGAATAAACAGCCTCAGCGAGTGATTAACTCAATTATAAACGGTATTACAAAACCCAAAGTCAATGCATCAAGTATTTCTCTCAGCTGAAATCTCAAACAATATACAATGTCATCATCTGCGTGCTTCTTTGCCAATTCGCTCTCACTCACTCACACACACACACACACACACCTTGGGGAAACCAGCCAACCAACAGTAGGATTAAAATAAATCAAATTTAAGTAAAATAATGTTGTCCAAACTGAAAATCCTCACGTCAAATTTCTGTCTGTTTTTATCCAATTTTAGAACTGCAAAGTCACCCTAAAAATAAACAATATGGTGGTAGATACCCATCTTTGATGTACATCATCTTTGACAAAAGTCAGCCTCCCTTCCTCTCGATGTTCAGCATTAGAACCAATACATTCATCCACACACGGCTCTAGCAAAGGGTTAATAATAATAATAATACCATACAGCATAGGATACGACACCTCTTCAGTTCAACTGGGACAAAGAGTTTACCCCCTGAAGGACTACATTACTAAGCCGACCTTTCAACTCGTGTTCGTCCCAAATGGCATCCTAGTCCCTATATAGTGCAATACTTTCGACGTGGGCCCTGGTCAAAAGTTAGGGCACTATATATATATATATATATATGACTAGGATGCCATTTGGGACACAGAGAGCTTACCCTACCACGTCAACTAGAACTATAGGCAGCTGGCACATAGCACATGAAAATGGTCTGATTGTTTAACCCTTTACTTGGCTGCCAAATCTACTATATAGGCTAGCTAAATCCATCTCTGTTAACAGCACTCTTTAGCCCAGGGTTCCCAAAACCAGTCCCGGGAGCACATCTTGGTTTTTGCCCTAGCACTACACAGCCAATTGAAATTACACTCATCAAGTTGATTATTTGAAATCAGCCGTGTGGCATTAGGATAAAAACTAAAACGTGCACCCAGGGGGGGGGGGGGGGGGGGGGGGGCAGGACTGAGTTTGGGAAACACTGCACTACCCCTACCTCAATCTGATACTTCTAAACAATATTTTTTAAATTTATTTTTTACAATACACAAAAATTAGTTGCTAAACCTGAATATCCTGCATTGATGTGGGTAGAAACCAAACAGATCTTGCCAAGACCATTCAGGCGCACTTGACCGTGTCAACCTTGCAGCCTGATCCCAGATCTATTTGTGCTCTTACCAACCCCATTGTTGTCAATGTCAAGCCAAACATGACAATTCCATAAGTAAAAGGCAGAAACAGACTGGCACCCATCAGCATATAATTTCCTAGGTTTCCAAATACATCAGGAAATGAATAGAAGAGATGAAATAACTTGAAAATGAACAGGAAACTGCGATCTAAACAGGCTGAGGAATGCTCTTACCCCAAGTGGACCTCAGTTTGCAACAACAAAGCAGAGTCACATACAGTTAGCTGACAAAATAAGGGAAACACTTAAGTAAATGAGATCAACACCGGTGTGGTTCCTGAGTTAATTAAGCAATTAACATCCCATCACACTTAAGGTTGAATAAATAAGTACTGGCCAGGCCATTATTTTGGCTACCATGGCTATGCCAATATAGGATGACAATGCCCCCATCCACAGAGCACTGACAATGTAAACCATATGCCATGGCTGTCACCAGATCTCAACCAAATTAAACACTTATAGTAGATTCTGGAGTGGCGCCTGAGACAGCGTTTTCCACCACCATCAACAAAACACCAAATTAGGAATTTCTTGTGGAATAATGGTGTCACATCCTTCCAATACAGTTCCAGACACTTGGAGAATCTATGATGCCAAGGTGCACTGAGGCTGTTCTGGCAGATCGTGGTGGCCCAATGTCCTATTAAGAGAGACTTTATGTTGGGGTTTCCTTTATTTTGGCAGTTACCTGTATATGCCACATAGACAGATGGGGTGGCGGGGCATACAACTGTAACTTCATTATTACCAATTATTTTGGTAGAATTCTTTACTGATAACATAGGTGAGCCAATCATTAACAACGCTCATATCATTAACATTTTTCATGAATAAACATTATTAAGAGGATCATGTCTAACTGGCCAATTTCAGGTAGTTCGATTCTTGAATCCCAATGAGCTGTTCATTTGTTCCATGAAAACCAATGAACTGAACTGTAGCACTCTGTTCCAATGTGTTTGCTTAGCAACAAATCGAAGCAAAAAACAGATCTCAATCAATCACATCTTATTTCAGTCAGTCATTCATCCTTGACGAACGTACAGCAAAGGAAAAAAAAAAAAAAGATAGTCGTTGTTAGTGATATCTTTGTTATGTACACAACATATGCATGTATGTTAAGTTCTTTAGTGCATATGCTCCTTGTAGACCAACATCTATTGTTTAAAATCTAAAAAAAATGTAGAGGGCCCAGTGTACAACCTCTCCCCAGCAGAGAGGCAAAGGAAACTAACTCCAAATAAATCACAGATTTTAAATTCGGCTAATAATAGATTTGTTTACGAGGCCTAAATTATATATTTTTTCCTTTTTCATATCACTCCGAAAGTTAGTTGATACTTGTTTAGATGTTGGTTCTTTCTCCTGGATGTCCCCAGGCTTCCATTTTAACTTCAATAACAAAGCTTTTCTTTCTTTCTCTGGGACAATGTTCCAGGAGGCAGGGGAGGGGGGGGGGTTACCACTAAGGTTGTTACTTTTATAAGCATTGATTTTCTTTATATATATATATCCATATATGTCACACTTTTGTTTGTTTTCATCAGTCATATCAGAAGTTTTACTTTGGCGATACCGGGGGGATGTTCTGCTCTTTGCCAGTGTGTCGGGGGCATCCTTGGGGGGAGCTGCGTCGGGCCAGTTGGGGACCCCGTCTCTGTTCATGGAACTTGAGGCCCCCAGAGCCCCCCTGTCTGGGGGGTCCATTGTTGCGGTAGTACCGTCCATCCCGGGAGTCACGGTCTCGATGGTCACGGTCACGTGGTCGGCTCTCCTTGCACTCCCAGCCCCCATCCCTCTCCTGGGCCTTGTCCTGCCGATCTCCCCTGGTGTGGTCGTCTGGGCTGGTGGTGGAGCTGGATCCTGGCTCCTCTGCTTTGTTGACACGCTGCTCACGCAGCGGCTGGGCTGGTGTGGAGGAGGCCGAGGCTGGGGGGCCTGGAGGGGGGGCTCGCTGGCACACCTCGGCATAGCTGAGCTTGCGGGGCTCCTGAAGAAGAGAGAATTAAAAAAAAAAAGAGTTAGATGTAGATATTTGGGTTAAGGTCAGAGAAGGGAAATGAATTACATTTCATAAGACAAAGAAGCAATCGTTATCTAACACAGATCCAATCATGTGTAAATGGCTAGAGTAGAGGTCCAGTATTATCCATGGTGTCTTACCAGTGGTGCAGGGGTAGTAGTGGTGGTGGTGGTGGTGGTGGTAGTAGAGGCCAGGGTGCTCGGTGTAACTGGTGTAGAGGACACTGTTCTGGGTTGGGGCTTGGGGCCAGACACAGCTGGCTGTGTGGAGGGGGGTCCGGTTGGGTTGGCCCCAGAGATAGCACGTCTATGTGGGGTGACTTTGGGGGCTGAGGGCTCTGCCACCCTATCCCACTTCTTCTCCTGATGTGGTACGCTACAGAAGAAAATTAAAAACACCATTAGGACTGAGGCAGACCTGTACCTCCCTGTTTGACCTCTACATATCGTGATTCTAGTCAATTCAACCTTTACATGAAAATGCTGAGGAGCAGAATGACCAGCTGATAGGCCTAAGACGTAGAATACTTTCCACTCGTAGGTATTCATTTAGTCTCTAAACAAAGAGTACGTGAAATGACAGAACTGACCCTCAAAAAAATGAGCAGACTTCAGCCTGTTTCCTTACCTGGGGGCTGGGACAGGGGCGGGGGGTGCTTGAGGGTGTACAGCAAGTTTGGCTGTAGGCTGAACAAGACTAGAGACAGACACTGCCTCCTCATGTCCTGGGGCGGCACTCACTTCCTTGTTGGCTAGTTCCGTTGTCTACAGAGAGGAGGGCACACTGAAGTGAGCATATGACTTGATCTGCATGTGTAACTCCCATTTTCCATTGATGTGTCAAAGTGTGATTTATACAACAGTCTAAGTTAATTGTATCCATCTCAGTATTAAGGTATGAACAACCACAGGGATCCCGTGTTTACCTTGTCCCTGTTCAGTCCTCGCACCACGTCAGACATCCTGTTCTCCAGTAGGGGCTCTCCCTGGGTACTGGCCACACAGCCCGGCAGCGGGGGGAAACTAGTAGTAGCCAGGTCAAACTTAGGGGGCGCCACCTTTACCTCAGCCAGAGGGACGGGTCTCTGGAAGGACCAAGAGAGAACATTATGAACATGTTAATGCCCTCAATGAGGAAACTCATTTTGCACCATAAAACTCAATCCACACAATGTAACAGCCATTAAACCATAAGCTTAAAAACAACAGACATGCACCAGGAAGTAGATAACCGGGTTGGTCCTAATTAAATACGTTATGCAAAAGCCAACTCTACATAGTTACTGTAGTTAATTTTGTAACGTTACCGTGATCCGCTCATCCTCTCTCCTCCTTCGCGTGCCTCTGTATGTCGTCCTTCTGTAATGGAGGACAGAAGAGATGCTTCTCTTTTAGAGATGGTGCTGAAATTTGTACACTTGGTTCTCTGTAAACTGGTTGGTTTTACATTCTCCATCTCAGACCTTCAGATCTCATAATCTTAGCCCTCATCGGGACAGGTGTAGAAGATAATAGCTTCGGGGAGAGGAGGAGCAGAGGTAGAGAGGAGGAGCAGAGGTAGAGGGGGGGAGCAGAGGTAGAGAGGGGGAGCAGAGGTAGAGGAGAAAGAATCCTAAAACCATTCTCACTCCACAGCCTGATTTCCCTCCTGTGCATCAAGTTGTCATCACTAGGTCTGAGATGACTCAAGAGGAATTCACCACTTCAAAAACCCAACTTCATTGTTCCAATATGGGGGAACAATACCTCACTGTGTGTTACGTCAAAACATCGGGTCCAGAGAATTTTTACCAGTTAAAACACCAAGGTTAATAATAGTGTCAGGCTCACCTTCCACGTACAGACATGCTTCCGTCATCATTGGGGTCCGAGGAGGTGGAGGAGAGGTGGGGGAAGGTTGAGGTCGGGTCCGGAGGGGTCTGGAGGGGCCCAGGGTTGGTGGTAGGGGGCTGAGGGCTCCTCAGGCCAGTCAAGCTCTCCAGGGGGACAGGGGCCACAGATGTAGGGGTCACTTCACCTGGTCTCCCCACCTGGGGTTTCACATGGTTCCTGGAGGACGAAGGAGATGTGATAACAGATCCGACCAGGTTTAGATACATCTGGGTCGTATTCAATAGGCCCCAAACAGAAAACTGACAAACAGGGAGGGACTTCCAGTACGAAACCAAAAAGAAACATTTAATTCCGTTGCAAAACGTTTTGCTACGGTGTTCCCTAATGAATACGACCCAGAGTTAGAGGCTAATCTTGGCACAACTGGGACAGGAATATGTGGTGGGCAATAAAATAATAGCATGCAGTATGTTGGCCAACTCCTGATGACAAATACAGAGGCAAGCAAAGAAAACCACAAAAATATGAACTTGGTAAGAGATTATTACAATACTTCCTCTTTTCCGCTTCCTTCCATTGGTTCGTTTTTTCCAATCCATACATGAAAACCTTCAGATTTCAATCTTAGCGCTCATCAGGACAGATATATATATATATAAATAAATAAATTCAATGAGAGGGAGAGGAGCGCACCAGACCTAATCTCTACAGCCTGCAGTTCCTCTATGAACATCAATGTTTTCGTCTTAAGGTCCAACCAGTGTTTGCATAAGAGTACAATAGAACGTGACACTTTCATTGTGTGTTCCTGCTATGGTCGGATTCTTACAAATGTAAACTCAGCAAAAAAAGAAATGTCCCATTTTCGGGACTCTGTCTATCAAAGATCATTCGTAAAAATCCAAATAACTTCAGATCTTCATTGTAAAGGGTTTAAAACACATTCCCATGCTTGTTCAATGAACCATAAACAATTAATAAACATGCACCTATGGAACGGTCGTTAAGACACTAACAGCTTACAGACGGTAGGCAATTAAGGTCACAGTTATGAAAACTTAGGACACTAAAAGAGGCCTTTCTACTGACTCTGAAAAACACCAAAAGAAAGATGCCCAGGTTCCCCGCTCATCTGTGTGAACTTGCCTTAGGCATGCTGCAAGGGGGCTTGAGGACTGCAGACGTGGCCAGGGCAATAAATTACAATGTCCGTCCTGTGAGAAGCCTAAGACAGCGCTACAGGGAGACAGGACAGACAGCTGATCGTCCTCGCAGTGGCAGACCACGTGTAGCAACATCTACACATGATCAGTACATCTGAACATCACACCTGCGGGATAGGTACAGAATGGTAACAACAACTGCCCGAGTTACACCAGGAATGCACAATCACTCCATCAGTGCTCAGACTGTCCGCGATAGGCTGAGAGAGGCTGCGAGGGGCTGAACTGAGGGTTTGTAGGCCTGTTGTAAGACAGGTCCTCACCAGACGTCGCCTATGGGCACAAACCCAATGTCGCTGGACCAGACAGGACTGGCAAAAAGTGCTCTTCACTGACGAGTCGCGGTTTTGTCTCACCAGGGGTGATGGTCAGATTCGTGTTTATCGTCGAAAGAATGAGAGTTACACTGAGGCCTGTACTCTGGAGAGGGATTGATTTGGAGGTGGAGGGTCTGTCATGGTCTGGGGCGGTGTGTCACAGCATCATCGGTCTGAGCTTGTTGTCATTGCAGGCGATCTCAACGCTGTGCGCTATAGGGAAGACATCCTCCTCCCTCTTGTGGTACCCTTCCTGCAGGCTCATCCTGACATGACCCTCCAGCATGACAATGCCACCAACCATACTGCTCATTCTGTGTGTGATTTCCTGCAAGACGGTAATGTCAGTGTTCTGCCATGGCCAGCGAAGGGCCCGGATCTCAATCCCATTGAGCACGTCTGGGACCTGTTGGATCGGAGGGTGAGGGCCATTCCCCCCAGAAATGTCCAGGAACTTGCAGATGCCTTGGTGGAACAGTGTGGTAACATCTCACAGCAATAACTGGCAAATCTGGTTTAGTCCATGGGGATAAGATGCACTGCAGTACTTAATGCAGCTGGTGGCCACACCAGATACTGACTGTTACTTTTGACCCCCCCTTTGTTCAGGGACACATTATTCAATTTCTGTTAGTCACATGTCTGTGGAACTTGCTCAGTTTGTGTCTCAGTTGTTGAATCTTGTTATGTTCATACACATATTTACACGGGTTAAGTTTCCTTAAAATAAACGCAGTTCACAGTGAGCGGATGTTTCTTTTTTTGCTGAGTTTATTTGTTAAAA
This sequence comes from Oncorhynchus clarkii lewisi, assembly GCF_045791955.1. NCBI lineage: Eukaryota > Metazoa > Chordata > Actinopteri > Salmoniformes > Salmonidae > Oncorhynchus > Oncorhynchus clarkii. Next base: position 70,165,989 of record NC_092155.1, read on the forward strand.
AGCAGTGGATGCATTTCTCAATGTAAACCACCATACAATATTAACAAGTGGCTTCCCGTACCAGTTCTCCAGCTCAAATTAGATTACTTTTTAATTCAGGTTGAAATGGCAGTTGACAAATTAAAATGTACCAGCCAAATATTTTGGACTGACCAAATCTCCATTGCCCTGGCTACAGCAGCAAGTGGTCTTATTTATACAGTCATCATATGAATCAGATGTCATAGGATCTCACTCACTTCTTAGTAGAAGGACATGTTTTTGGTAACATGACTGACTACATTACCAAAGTACAGCTGTAATAATGAAACCTCTAAATTAAACTTAAGAGATAAATGAAAAGAAACCAGATGGATGGATGGATGGTCAGGATGAGAGAACAGTTGACTAAATGGAGGGCTTGCTAGGTCAATTAGCCTAACTATGATCTGGCCAATTTAGAATCGCTCATATAAAACAGTGTCTATAAGTTAAATTCTAGAACATACTGTATCTTAACATTGATTATGGTAAAGTTAATGAGCTGTACTGTTATAAACCACTATAAGATAAAACTGAACAAATCTTGCTCTTAGAGCCAAGGCTTGGGCCCAGTTCTAGATTTTGCCATTAGGTTGTCGACTGGTATGGTAAGAGATGGGTTAAAACTGAACTGTTATGAACTGACAAAGCGATGAAGCTGATTCTAGACAGTATAATGGCTGTACCTGAAGGTATTTATTACTTTCTTTCTTGAATAGAGGGGGACACTGTGGGGACAGACCGTAAGAGAACAGGGAGCGGTTCAGTCAGTAATACCCATAAACTACTCATATTGAAATGCATCCTCTTTGTTTTTATGGAAGCCTAAATGGCATATACACTGCATTCAGAAAGTATTCAGACCCCTTAGTCCACATTAAGTTACAGGCTTATTCTAAAATGAATTAAACCCCCCCCCCCCCATCAATATACACACAATACCCCATAATGGCAAAGCAAAAAGAGGTTTAGAAATTGTTATTTTAAATAAAATATCACATTTACATAAGTATTCAGACCCTTTACTCAGTACTTTGTTTTAGCAACTTGGGCAGCGATTACAGCCACGATTCTGCTTGGGTATGACACTACAAGCATGGCACATTTGGGGAGTTTCTCCCATTCTTCTCTGCAGATCCTCTCAGGCTCTGTCAGGTTGGATGGGGAACGTTGCTGGACAGCCATTTTCAGGTCTCTCCAGAGATATTCGATCGGGTTCAAGTCCAGGCTCCGGCTGGGCGACTCAAGGAAATTTCAGAGACTCGTCTCGAAGCCACTCACTTCTGCATTGTCTTGGCTGTGTGCTTTGGGTCGTTGTCTTGTTGGAAGGGGAACCTTCGCCCCAGTCTGAGTGTTCTGGACAGGTTTTCATCAAGGACAGCGCTGTTCATCTTTCCCTCGAATCGGACTAGTTTCCCAGTACCTGCCGCTGAAAAACATCCCCACAGCACGATTCTGCCACCTAGCTTCACTGCAGTGGTGGTGCCAGGTTTCCTCCGGATAGGACGCTTGGCATTCAGGCCAAAGAGTTCAATATTGGTTTCATCAAACCAGAGAATCATGTTTCTCATGATTTGAGAGTCTTTAAGAACTCTGTTAGTGACCATGTTCTTGGTCACTTCCCTGAACAAGGCCCCTCCTCCCCCGATTGCTCAGTTTGGCCAGGCAGCCAGCTCTAGGAAGAGTCTCGGTGGTTCCAAACTTCTTCCATTTAAGAATGACTGAGGCCACTGTATTCTTGGGAAACTTCAATGCCGCTTAAATGTTTTGGTACCCTTCCCCAGGTCTGTGCATCGACACAATCCTGTCTCTGAGCTCTACGGACCATTCCGTCGACCTCATGGCTTGTGTTTGCTTTGACACGCACGGTCAACTGTGGGACCTTACAGTATATAGACAAGTGTGTGCCTTTCCAAATCATGTCCAATCAATTGCATTTACCACAGGTGGACTCCGATCAAGTTGTAGAAACATATCAAGGATGATCAATGGAAACATGATGCAACTGAGCTCAATTTTGAGTCTTATCGCAAAGAGTCTGAATACTTATGCAAATATGTTATCTGTTTTACAGTTTTTGCTCTTTATCTCCCCAATGGTATCCAATTGGTAGTTAGTCTTGTCCGTACGGGAGTTTGAGCGATGGGACTCGGGAGAGGCAAAGGTCGAGAGCCATGTGTCCTCTGAAACACAATCACGGAAGCCAGCCGCACCAACATGTCAGAATAAGACACCATACAGCTGGTCGCTAGAGCGCAATGGGACAATTGTGCACCGCCTCATGGGTCTCCAGGTCGCGCCCGGCTGCGACACCGGAATCAAACCAGGATCTGCAGGGACACAGCTACCACTGTGACACAGTGCCTTAGACCGTTGCACCACTCCGGAGGCCCTGTTTTTTTTAAATGTTTAATACATTTTGCAAAAGGTTCTACAAACCCGTTTTCGCTTTGTCATTATGGGGTATTGTATGTTTGTTTTACTCCATGTGTAACTCTGTGTAGTTGTTGAAGGTGTCGAACTGCTTTGCTTTATCTTGGCCAGGTCGCAATTGTAAATGAGAACTTGTTCTCAACTTGCCTACCTGGTTAAATAAAGGTGAAATAAAAGTGTGTGTAGATTATTAAATTAACAAAATTCTTCATCAAAGTTGAGAATAAGGTTGTAACGTAACAAAATGTGGAGAAAGTCGAGGGGTCTGAACACTTTCCGAAGGCACTGTATATCTGACGGCCACAGACTCATGAACATGAATTCATTTATATATGCATTCATCAACTGTCAGTCAAAAGTTCAACCCAAGTCAACCCTTTTTGGATGAGCAGCATAAAGTTAACGGCAGACATACTGTGTGCTTTTGATAGATAATCTTGAATTAAAAAAACACCCTCAATCTACAATTTCTGCGTGGCTGAAGCCTTGCTCTACAAAGAATTAAAAACAAAATATCAAAGTCCTTTTCAAGTCACCAATGTTCCTATGGTTTAACCATTTACCCCACTCACAAACTGGAATGCATGGGTTCGAAGCAGATTCACCCACAGAAAGAAACTCATTGCACTTCAGAGAATACTAGACCAACTTTCAACGTACCGGTTTCTGTTGAAGGGGCGAGTTATGTGGAGGGAGTTGTTGCCAGTCTTGTAGTGTCCAGGAGAACTGAATCCATTCACAAAGCCACTGTTGGGAAATGGTGCCTGAAGAGATGGGGAAATAATATATTTTTTTTTTCTTAAACAGAATTTCTCCTTTTTGTCTGATCAGCCTAACACACACAGATGGATTGGAAGCACAGGGTCAGCCGCAGTGTACAGCAATCCCCTTTATACAGATCAATGTTGAATAAGCAATAACTTAAAATATTTTTTGATTGTAAATGTCATCTCATGTACAAGAGAAGTTACCAAGACTAACCTATATAAATGAATTAAATGACAGTTAACACAATTTACTAGGATTAATTTATAGCGTTCTGCATCTCACCAAATATTTTCAATATTATTTATAACACCATTTAAAAGGATAAAGTTTACGATGCTCACCAGCGGAGTCTCGAAGTAGGGTGTAGGAGAGGTTGTCCAGGTCTGTGGTACAATGCCGTAGAGAGGGTACTGCTGCTGAGGGCTGTACACGTGCTGCATGTACAGGTTAGGGTTGTACTGGGTCTGGGTCGGGGCAGACTGCTGGGCTGTGTACAGGCTGCTGTCCATGCTACGGTACCCATTCTTAGCAAAGAATGTGTTGATGGCTTTTATCCTCGCCTGGAAGGAAGGAGTATAACAGGGTTTTTTTAAACTTGTGAAATGTGTCTTTGGCTTCACAACATAATTGGGAAGGGAGGAGAGATCAATAAAGGGATGTGCTAGTTGAGGAAAATTGCAGACTTAATTCGCAAGTGATTGATAGTGTTATAATGCAACTCACCATGATAGGTTTTCCCTGAAATGTTTTCACCTCTTCTCTTAGATATCTGTGTGCCTGAAAAGGACAGAAAGACTCAGACTGGAAGTAATTCTGATAAGGCTTCTGATTGGTGTAATGGGCATTAAGCTGTTAACACTGCTTTATAAACCAATCAGATCAAACTTACCTGTTGAGCATCAGTGTCAGATTGGAATGTGATGTACCAGTTGTTATTGTGCGCAAACTCTACACTAATGACTTTCGGACAGTCATCACTTTTAAAGAGAGCCTCCACTTCCTTAGGGAACAAAGAAGAAAAATGTGATTAAATACAGCAAATAAGATTAAATACAGCAAATGTGCCAGCGTTGTGATTGACGGAGGCGTACTCACACCAATTAACCTTTTTCAATAAGACAATGCCTGTAACATGGTTGTATATTTATTATAACATGACTAACATGGTTGTCTTACCTCTACAGGTGTCGTCTCAGGAACCTCCCTCAGTATGATGATGCAGCGTTTGTGATCAGGACGCACCTTCTCTCCTTGCTCATCCACCTGAACCATTGGAGAGGCTGAGAACCACAAGCATGTCAGGCTCAGGGACACAAATTACATCATTATCGATCCACATACAATAACTAGCATTGTAGTGGGGTGGGGTGGGGGGGGGGTCCATCCCTCTTCTACACTGCCATAAACGTATTGCCCTAGGTGCGTTTTAAAAAAAAACGTACCATTCGATCACAAGCCCACGTGGTCACAGAACTGTTTGTGCAGTCTTGCCGACTCCTATGGTCACGGTATTGCCATAGGAGTTGGCAAGAAAAGACGAAACAGATTTGGGACCAAGTTACATGGTTCCAAAAAAGTTGGGAAAAATACAAATAAAAGAAAGGTTTAGTCCCCTTACATCGGAGCACGTCCAGGATGAGCTCCATGTCAGTAGTGAGGGCCTTGATGCTCTCCATGCTGGCGATGGTCCATATGGGGACAAACTGGTCACTGTCCATCTGGGACATCAGGTATAGGTCCTTAGACAGGTTCTCCCTACACAACAAACGAGGGACAAAGGTCAAATCGTAAAAGATGCATGCTATCAACCATGCACACGTATTCGAAGGAATACACTCATTACAATCACTTATCCAAAAACCACAAGACTCTGGGTCATTCAGCAGGGCATAATGTAGTAAAATGTTTTGCAACTAAAAAAATACAAGCAGTTATTGGACAAGTTCAGGTAGTATCTCCCATTTCAAACATAGGAACAACTACGCTCACCTAGAGGTAGAACACCTAACCTACAACATGTGTCCTCACCGAGAGAAGTAGAACTCCAGCTCTTTCTTGAGGGACTCTGTCAGGTTCTCTGACGAGAGGGGCTGTTCCTCTGTCAGCAGCCCTTCAAACCAACATGTGTTCAGTGAGTATGCAATAATGTCAGATAATTACATAATTACATGAGGCCCGAAAAGACATGTAAGAGGTCTGCCCGGATAATGCATTTGTAACAGTGTTGTAATTTGTCAGTGAGAAACATACAGCCTTGTGGCTATGATATAATTAGACTAACAGTCTTAATCTTATGGTGGATTATGGGTACTTTAGTTTAGTCCACCATGCTTTAACTAACCCAAGGTCCCAGTTGTAGTCTCAGCAGGGGTGAACGCCAGGTCTGGAGGATCCATGCCGTTCACAGTGATCTCAGCTGAGGCTGCTGCGGAGGAGCTGCTGTCCTCCAGGGTGGTGAAGCCTACCCTGTACGGTTTACAACCAGTGGAGGGCACAGACTCGGAATAACCTGGATGGGAGAGAGTGGGAGTGACAGGGGCACCATTATTATTAGATTTATTAGTTAAGAGAATAATAGTGTAAGAATATTTAGTCGCCCATTTGAGATCCTAACTGCCTACAGGCCTGCACTGGGACGGAAAGAGGGTGCAACAGGGTTCCCCATGATTGACTTCCTATATGTCTCCTGCTGCACCCTCTTGGCCCTTTTCAATAAAGAGAGATGATGTTCTCAATAAAAACAGCCCTATATATATATATATATTTCAGTACATGTGGCATTGATATCATGTATACTGCTGTCAGCAATAATAGCTCATCTTGATATCATGTATACTTCTGTCAGCAATAATAGCTTGTGGACTAATAAAGTTTATTGAATTGATTTGGTGGATAAGATGAAATTACCTTACAATGTAAAAGCGCTTTGAACATTTGGAAAAGTATTATATAAACCAAATATGATTATGATTCTTAGGTAGGGTGCCAGCAACGACAGGATTGTGGGTTCAATTCCTACTGGAGCATAATATATATTTTTTATTTTATATGTACTTTACACGCAACAATAAGTTGCTTGGCTAAAAGTCTGCTAAATGGTATATACAGTAATATTATGTTATTAAACAGTATATGGTATATGTTATTTCTCACCTTCAGTGATGTCAGCCGGCGGCCACTGTGCTCCGTCGGGGCCATCAGCAGGGGCCTGCCACACCTTGGCATTGGGGTTCAGACCTGCGCCCTTGGAGGTGACCTTGGAACAGGGGCCCAGGAAATACAATGGAACGTATGGATTGAAAAATGCATATATAAAGCCGCTCCAATCCAAGACAACATTAAATAGATTTACATGATATATGTTACCGTACATTACACCATACACAGTGATACATACACTCTGATAAAAGCAGGATGTTCTCTTTACGGGTGTGTCCTCCTCTGATTGGCCCCATCCCAACAAGGGAAATAGACATAACCCCCATTTGCATTTACACATACTGAAAACAAAACAAACCCAAATCCGGTTGAATTTATGTTCTAAATTGACTCAGTTCTCAGTTAACCGAGTTGATTAGAAAATCGTTGAAATTGTGCATGCTGCAAATTGGTTTATCAATTTTACAGCAGAATGTAGCAGGCAGGTAGCCTAGTGGTTAGCGCGTTGGATTTGTAACCAAAAGGTTGCAGATCGAATCCCGAGCTGAATCTGTCGTTCAGCCCCACCGTTCCTATGCGTCATTGAAAATAAGAATTTGTTCATAACTGACTTGCCAAGTTAAATAAAAGGTCAAATAAAATAAACATCATGTAACTAATCACATTTATTCAGGATTACAGGCTCAACATTTACTGAAATACAGTACACCAATAATACAAATGTCAACCGAATTTGGTATGTATCAAACGCCTAAAAAAAAGTGTTACATTTGTTTCCGTTATGTAAGCATTGGCACAACACACAAACCCGAAAGACGCATAAACAACGCAAGCCATTGGAAACCAATTTAATTCGTGGTAGACTCCCATAAATGTTTTTCATTCCAACCACTGATTGATAAATACAAAACCACTATCAGTCACTGGCGAATCGCGAGTATGTTGTCCGGCCTACATTTAAAACAATAAAATAAATAAAATCATTTTATTAGACTTTCTTGATAAATAATATGTAAGACACATATCATATAATGCGAGCAACAGAGAAAAGCAGAACTTGAGATGCTTTACTTTTGTAGTTTAAAGTTCAACGTGCGGTGCTCGCTCTTCTCCACCTACATCCTTGGCAGTGGGACCCACATGTATCTGCAGAGAGCGCGCTCTCTTCCGCACGCTTTACCGCCAACCCAAATCCAGAACGGCAGTTGGTAGACAGCTTTGTCAATCTCAAACCCGACAAAAATAAAAGGAGTCTGTTACTCCTGCAACCCCTGCTGGTGAGCACTTCAACATCTCTGATGATATCTTGAGGCACGTGCCACTTCCTCCCAGTGTTCCAGAATCGATAGAACATTCTAAAATGAGTTCTCTTCCCGAGAGCATGTGCGGATCCCCAGGCGATACACTTTTAAAGGATTGGGTGGATTTTTACAAAATCTCGGCACTAATCCCAACCAGGCGTAGAAATCTCTTGTTGAGCTGTCAATTATGTTGAGTAGGTGTGAGACAATAGGCCGTAGCCAGGGGTGTCACATTTAATTTGATCTTGTTTCACTGTAGGTAGGTAGTGGCACGTGGAAATAAATAAATAATACTAAAGGCACCCTTCCACTGGGGGTCGTTCCTAGTGACCACCTGCTACACAATTGATCTACCCTTCTCGTAGTCTACTACTAGCAAGAACAGCTGTCACATCTCAATATATCCTGTTCATTATTGAGTGGTTTAAAAATTGTGATATGGAACAAACATTACATTGTACACATGAATTCAGTGAAAGTGGTCTCTGTCTAGCGAAACAACTCGGATTAATCTCGACATATGTGCAGTGTTCGCTAGATAGCTAGTTTACTGCTGGTTGTATCTCGTTAGCCCCAGTTTTTAAAGTCGGCTGATATTTGCTGTGCTGCATAGGCCGGGTATTTGCAATACATGTTGGTTAGCTAGTTAGAGTCTGGCGAGATTAGGCTAGTTTATGCTAGTTTTTATTCGGTAAATGTGCTTACTGGTGAGGTTGCACAGCTAGTTGGGCGATATCCGTGCCTGCCATCTCCAATCGATAGTATAATAAATATACATTTATGTTACTGCATAATGATTACTCAGCAAATTGCTACATTTCATAGCTTGGCTGCTAAGCTAGCAAATTCAATCGCTGCCAAAGTAGCTAACGTTAGCTGACTAAACTGGCAGAAAAACGTTAGTTTGGCTATTTAGCTTAGCTGGCAAATTAAGTTATTGGGGGACTACTCATTACTCTAATTTTAAAGGACATAGTTAAGAACGCGTCAAACAATATATTCATGCTTTTAGCTAATCAGTCGTTACATAGTGTCTCCAGCGAATCAATCATTCAGCAAAACATATGGTAACGTTAGCCATAAATCTCGATGTGAATCAGATTGGTAGTTTGCAGAAAATATGGTAATATTCTTGGCCTCAGCCTATGACTGGAGCATGACCCTATTTAGAGAAGGGCAATGACGGCAGGCGACAAATCAAGTTGGTGGGACGAGATGGCAATGGCAGGGGGATGGTGTGTGTAGACTAGCTAACGTTAGCTTAGCTAGCTAGTAGGCGTAGAGGCCGCAACTCACCATGCCGCCTGATCCTCCCCCGATCCCAAGTGGTGTCTCTTGCTCCCCACAGGTCTTCGGCCCCGGATCAGCCTCCTCCTGCAGCAGCCGCGGCTCTCCGCCCTGGTCCGAACTCATCGGCCGCTCTTGGCTCACGTCTCCCCCGTCGTTTTCCTCCCAACCCCCCGGCCCGTGTTCCACCCCCTCGTCTCTCAAAGTACAGGTTGCTGTCTACAATCAATCGGGTTATCTCCTGCTAGACTTGTTTAGCCAACACCAAAAGATAGCTAGCTAAACAGCCAGGGCTAGCAAGTAAGCTATCCTACTTAGCTAGCTAGTCAGCTAGATATTAATCAACGTTGGTGAATCAAGTTCGCACGACAATATACTACAGACGAAAACTATGACAGAGCATGCCTCTACTTTTACCAACCACCTTTGTCACTAATGTTTCTTCCCCCCAAAATTTAACAAGCGTCAAAGCCGAAAGGCGCATTCCTAGCCGGGCGACCGAAGCGGACACGCACCTTTCCTAAGAGCAGGCAGACATTGGTAAAGGGCGCCACCGTCCCGACTCACACTGCGAGCTGCAAATGACCTTAGGAACGTTCGTATTTTCTGTTTCCGGTTGACAAACGGATATACAAACAAGTAGCGTCTTTTCTTTCTTGAAATACTGTACTTTTATTGTAGGCTACAATACATTTTGTACGTTTTATCAAAGAATGGCAACACATTTTTTGGGGGAGTCGCTATAACGTTTCTAAACCATTGATTTCATATCAGAGGATCACTGGATATAGTGTGATGTGATGTTCTACATTTTGGCAGGATTATGAAAGCTACTATTCATACACAAAGTAGAACACCACTTTCCTTGGGTTCTTTCACATGTACATTTAACAACAAAAAATCTCCAGCCACATAAAAATCCCACCAAGTATCATATCTCCTACAACAATTCAGCTGAGCCATAATAGACCACATCACATTTGTTTTATTTTCCAAAGGTTGATGTAGCACAATCTGCATCTGGCTCCAACACTTGCATGGGGTTGGTGAATGTTGTCTTGGCCTCTTGGAACAGTGGATTTTGAGTCTGTAATAAATAAATAAAAAATGTAGGAAATAACACTTAAATCTAGCAACCCATCAACATAGTTTTTGTCCTTCAAAGGGTCAGCAAATGCCTCAAATTTTGAATCACACTCGTGCTGCCTTTTTCTACTTTTGACTGTGTTTTTGGATGGTGCATATTATAATTGTCCCTTTCTCTCTTTTCTTATACTCACGTCTTCCCAGCAGATATTTTCCTTATCCTTCAGGAAACTTCTACGCTCCCGCTGGTAGGACACTTCTAACATCAGCCGGTAAATTATTATCATGATGACACCCAGTAAAACGATTCCTACCACTGCCTTCCCCATGTTTATAATCCATGGGTCAATCCCTCCTTTCAGGAATTGAGGAAGACACCACAAGACAAGAGAAAAAAAAGACACGATTTATTACCAAGGGGTGTTGCTTAGGATTGGCTTCGGATAATATACGGAAGTTCTCTATGGGGAAAATAAAGTTATTCTATAATTTACAGTTTGACAATATAAAACTTACTTGGAGTATCTGTGTAGTAGACAAAGATGTCACCAGTATTTATGAGGAGTTCCACATTAAAACGTACAGGATCATCCTGACAGGTGAATGATTGAGTCCCATTGATGCGGATAGGCTTGGCAGAGCCACAGGGATGGTGACACATGTTTATGGCTGACTCATGTAACATGCAAGCAACACAGGCCCTAAAACACGCACCAAGGAAAATGTTTTATTTGGTCCTTCGTACTCAAATATACAGTATATAGCAACCAACTAATAGTAATAGTGTGGAAACAAAACTGTAGCTAAAGTAATACGTTGCACCTGTTGAAATGATCATGGACTAATATTTGGAAGATAAAATGTCCTGTATAGCTCTATTGGTAAGAGTGCCATGGTTGTGGGGTCAATTCCCTCTGAGATTACATACAAGTTGCTTTGGATAAAAGCATCTACTATGTGGCATATATAGCACATCAGGTTTTTCTCACCGGTATGTGTCACATGGTGCCAGGGGCTTGGTGCAGTGGCTGCCAAAGAAACCAGGGTGACAATGGCATTCATTACATTCACACTGTCCTCGGTGAGAGCAGATTCCATCATTACTGGTCTGGCACTGATCTGTGAGGGTAGAGCATTCACATGCAGGGCCTGTGTAGTTGTGGAAACACTCACAGTTACCACAGTCACACCTCCCATTACCTGCAGAACACGGACAGAACACATACAGGGGCGTTAATAATCTCAATGCAGACTGTACTAAAAACCCTCTCCAGCTCTTTTGAGCCAGATAGGATAATAATTTTCAGCATATTAAACTAAAGTGGTTGAGAAGAAAAAGCAGTGAAACCAGGTGATAAACACATTCTAAAGGACATTTTAAACACCCCCATTCTAAACCTAACTTCCCCTTACCGCCACAGATCATGTTGTTGTGACGGTTACAGCTAATGTCGTCACACTGGCAGTGTTGGCCCCTGTGTTGGCCCCAGCAGATACATTGGCCACACACACAGCTCCCATGGCCGCTGCACAGTGGTGTGCCTGTGCTGTTTGTCTGTGCAGATGAACACAGGGTCTCTGAGGCCAGACTGGTGTCTTTGTCCGGCTGTGTTTCACACTCACAACGCTGGCCTGTGTGTCCTGAATCACAGCTGTAAAACAACCATGGTCAAGTAGAGAGGAGATTCAGCAACTCTTGGAGGACAATGGAATTAAATAAAAAAGCTAATTTTCTGTTAAAAATAGAGCCAACGCATTTCAGCTTTTGGCCTTCACACAGTGATTCTATAAGTAAATGTATTCTCAAAGCCCTTTTAACATCAACAGTTGTCGCAAAGACCTTTGCAGCAACCCGGCCTAGACCCAAAGATCAAGGTTATTGGTTTCAACAAAGCACTGATGTCTGCACCACATCAATTTCAACCAACATACAGCAGCAAGATGATGAAATGTCCCTCTTCAATACACAACTTAATGCTGAAGATAGTGAAAATCAGCACGGCTGTAAGTTGGGTGCCACTACCTACCTACAGATACCACAGTGGAATGTTCCATTGCCATGACACTGGGATGACTGTTCCTCGGAGTCCTGACAGTCACAGTCACACAGCGTCTCCACGGTAACCCTCAGCTCTTCATTGATACCCTGCACTTTGATGATGAAAGACTCTGTCTTGGACAGACAGCTCGAGCTGGTCACAGTAACTGTGAAATTGACCTATACAGTCGAATGATCAATAGGGTTCATAAAAGCAGTTTTTTATT